>NC_041333.1:20310358-20375358 GCF_004354835.1 Perca flavescens
ACACACACACACATTTTTTGTGTTTTACCGACTATAAAACTCCAGGCTGCTTCAACAATACTTTGCCTTAGTCCAATTCCCACTTCCTTTCAATTTCAACAGTTTCAAATAAAATCATATGGCAAATGGCTAAAAATGCCTATGATTAAAAAAGAAAACTCTCTCTGTATTACTGTAGGCTACTACAAAGCCTAACAGAGGCACACATAGTACATGCCTGTGTTAATGTTGTGTTAGTGATCATGTTGAGTGGTAGAAAACAGGTGCTCATGAATATTCAAAAGAAGGGAAGTCCAAATGTCTGCTTTTCAACCTAATAAACATTACCCGGGTGCATGCATGTGTGTGAGTGGGGAGAGGTATAGGGTTGTGAAAATCTGAAGAATTCCAACAGCTTTTTAGAACCAAATACCATCTTCTCTGCTAACGTCTTGCCTCTCATCAGTATGCAGGGTTGGGTTCACCATAGGTAACACAATTTAAAAGGAATCTTACAGTTTTATAAAAGAATGCAGGAAATTGTAAGTTGTCTTTATGTTGAAGTCATACACACATCTCAAGGTTATTTTTCTCTGTTATGCCTCCAAGAAACGACATTTGTGTTGTGACAGCCATGAATTCCAATGATCTTTAATAATGCCCTGTTCCGTTTTTTGCTTTTTTATCTACGTGTTGTTTTGATCACGCAAGGTCTTCTCCAGTAGCAAAAATCCTGCTACTGCAACATGTTCGGTAAAGATACAGAAAATACAAATCTTACCTTCCCTCTGTCCTCTTATACATACAGTACACAATATTATTACATTTGTTTAAGATATTTAATCAGCAAAATCTCAAATTAGTTAATTTGATACTATCCCGTATGTGTGCCCCCAGTATAATACAGGTACAGTATGTTTTTCCCCCTAATTTTTGCTGTATAAAATATTGGTGTGCATGTATACTTGTTTACTAATAGTGCCTATAAAATGTACTCTTGAAAGTGTTCATGTCTCTTTGTTTGACATCATTGAATCTGATTAAATTAAATTAAATTTCTTTTTTAAATTAAATACTGATTAAACAGAAAAAGACCATTCAACGTCAAAGAGAAAGCAAATTGCATCAAAGTGATCTAAATGAGTTGCCCATAAAAGACACAAAATACATGTTTGCTAAATTATTCACCCCTCGTCTTGTATCTGGAAGATCACACTTTTGGTGAGTCAGTCTTGTGGAAAAATCAACACAAAGGATGGCAAGCAGTTGGCTGAATGTGGCTGTGTGTGTTGCGTACAGTATAGTATGTGTGTGTGTATGTTTGTAACTGTTGTGATGACAGGAATGAAGTCAATTGCCCCTTCTTCCTGTTCTCTTGTTTGGCTCGTTAGTGGAACACAGAAACAGAGCTGTTTCCCTAATCAACATGAATAATGGATTACTTGTTTGTTTTCACTGTAAACTGCAGACAATCACGTCTGCGCTACCCACATGCCTCGACGTACTGTTATGTGCGAGACACGAGAAGAGTGTATGTAAGTGTGTGTGTGCCAAGACTTGCATGGCAGTACTTTATGCATGACAGTCACTGGGCAAATACAATTATGATTATTTATTTAATTTCAGATGTGTATGTGTTTTATGTCTGTGTGCAGATGTGGTAATCAGTGTATAAATGTTGGGCTTCACGATATGAAAAATCTAAATCACGATTAATTGCACCTTTTACCTCGAGAACGATAAATGAACGATAATTAATCACATTGTTCCAAATCAGCTTTTCTGAAGCCAAAATGTTTCCAGACGACGGACACTGCTGTATTTTTGGGCACAAGATGATCAGTTGACTCGGCCTCTGCGTTTGAGTTATCCTCCATTATGCTTTCCATGCGGCTGACTGGTCCGGGCGAAGTCACGTGACTATACACGCGGTAGAATGTTTTTAAGGAGAAAGTAGGCCTATCAACAGGAATAAATTATTGAAATTATCGTCATGGGAAAAATACGTCGATAACAGCTTCTGAATTTCAATGTCGATACATTTTTGATTTATCGTCCAGCCCTATATAAATGTATGAAATATTAACTAAATATAACATTACACAATAATTTGTGCTACATCAATGTGCAGCCATTTAAAAAAGAATTATCAAATTTTGGTCTGTGTTAAAAGCTTGTGAGTGTAGATTTAATACCGGCAGGTCCATGAATAGTGAAGGTGCAAGCATTGTCCTACCTTATATCCCCACCCAGAAAGTGTGTGTATGCAGTTCAGATGTGTGCAATTTATCTGTTAGATAGCTTTCTTAACACACAATGGTGGTGAGTGCGTGTGTGTGAGTGAGTGTGAGAAGTGTTTGCTTGTAGCTCAAGATACTGGAGGAGCACTTTGTCTCTTTGGGTCTGGTTTAGTAGGAAAGCTGTACCCGTCTCTTTTCATCTCAGTGTTTAACTATTTTCCTCTGTCTCAAGAACACTTTGTCTCTTTACCTTTGGTATAAAAGCTTTCTGTCCCTGTGCCTCTTCATTTCTGTCAATTGTCTTGGTGTCTCTTCCTCTTTCCTCAGCTTCTTTCTCCAAACACACTCGCCCATCGCTTCTGCCTCTCTTTAGAGCAGTCTGTACCCTGGAAGGACCCATTATGTGCTGTTAATGGCCTTTACAGTGCCTTAAAACAACCAAATACTTTGATATTCCTAATCACTAAAACTATCTTAAAACGTTGTTAAAATAAAGATTTTACTGCTTGATACATCCAAAAGGACTCACGCTGAGCACTATACAGATGTAGTGCTAATTTTTTTTGTGGTTTACCTGGAATAGCTTCAGAAATACTAAATACAAGATAACAAAAATACACAGGTGGAACTCGATGATGGGGGGTCCAATAACTTGGACACTCAGCTCCACATCTCCATGCACGCTTATTTGCATAATGGGCAAAGCTACTCTGGATGAGTCGTTCACACTGTGGATCAACTGTGAAGCAATGCATTTATGGCAACACAATCTGCAATCTACATCTTGTCCATTAAATGTGATTTATGTAATCATGGATACATTTGTATATTTTATTATTGTTTTTTTATCCTGGGAATTGTTTTTTATTGCACACTTTTGTTGAAGGAAAAGTTAAACTTTTGTATAATTTATTTAATATTTCAACACACTTTCCTAACATTATTTAAGTTGACTGTATACAAACAAAACGTACAGCTAATTCTACACAATCTCATTAATGTTCTTTTATTCAATTAAATCTCTGCCACAGAATCTCTGATTATCAAAACAAAATCAGTTTGAGGACAACTCTTCCCTTACTGGCAAGCCTTCATATATTCAAAAGCATAAACAAGCCACAGAAAAACCTACCAGATGGATGAGAGAAGAAATATCTTATTAGAAAGCCTGGTTAAACTCTACAAACATCATATAAATAACATAAATACTGGCAACAATAAGCTGTTATGTATTATTTAGCCAATTGGCTGTCTAAAAATAAGCAAGCACTTGATACTTTCTGTAAGAGAGTCACATGAATCTCTAGTTGCAAAGCAATATGCTGTATTGCTAAGCACATACCGGTTCTTTCTTAAAATGAATATAATATTAATATAAATTTCCTTTTTCTGATATGAAGACGAGACATGTGACTCGAACATCTCACATTTACCATCAAAACGTACAGCAAAATACCATGCAAAACATCGTCCTGCCAACCTGTTTACATTTTAACATCAATGTAAGGATTTTTCACTATAAAGTCACTGAAAGCTGCTGCTGTTTCAATTGTCTCTGCTCAGTTCCCTCCGTAACTGACGTGTGCACACACACAAACGCACACAGTGGATGCGGGAAAAACAAGATGAGACGTACACAATGACCTAAATTGAGGACAGCTACGCTTGTTATTGTAAGTGCAATGATAAGTTAAAGACCAATAAGTACTTTATCAAACCGTATGAATGCGTGTCCCAGGCCAGGATAGGAAATTAACTAACAATGTAAAGTTCAACAAGCCACTGACACATATGTTCAAATTTGATTAATTCAATAAATTATTATTTTTTTGTCTTAAATCCACCAGCCATTTTCATATTTGCAGCATCCTGAGCCTTTTTGGTAAGGTTACTAGGAAAACTCAGCCCAGAGTAGTTTTATTCTCCGCAACAATCTCAAAAAAAGGCTGTAAAATCCTGGAGGGACTGAGTAATCTAGATTTTGTGATGTGCAGTACTGATAAGGAAATGTCTGTCATGTTACATGTCTACACTTTTTATCAACAGACCTTGATCCTTGAAGCTAATGTCAGATGAGAAGAAATGTAGCACTCTGGCTTGGAAGTTAGAGGGAAAGTGCTGAGAATATAAAAAATACCCTTCCAAAATCATCTTGTGACTTGCCAGAAGGTTATATATCCCTGGCTCACCGTAACTATGTTGGAATACTTCCACAAAAGCAATCCCACAGCTTTCAGACTCAGTGGCATTAAAGAAAATATGTGGCGTGCATGCAAAGAAGAAAAAAAAAAAACATGGAAATATATTTCTGGAGGTAGTCTATAATATGGACAATATGAAAGGTGGACAGGACGTAAAGGTAATCAAAACAAAACCTTATGTGTCAGGACCAAGGTTATTATAGTTTTGCATTTTTCATTAATTTTTATTTTTATTTGGTTTTGACTTTTTGTTTTCAAATTCAGTTTTAATTAGTTTTTAAAGCGGATTACTAGTTTAGTTTGAAAATGCTTAGTTCTAGTTTAGTTTTTTATTCATTTTAGTGTTGTAGTTTTAGCCAGTTGAGGTGGTTTGGGCATCTTGTAATATGGGTTATTTGTGTGGGGATTCAAAAAGGTTAGAAATAATAGGTTAATAATAACTCAACAAAAACATCATAGAATTTTTGAAGTATGTATTCACAATGTATTGAACAATAACATGGTACATAAAATGTACATATGATGAGCACAAATATGTCTAAACAAGACGCCGCAGTAAGTGCAAAATGTGTAAGTGACGTGTGCCAAGAAAAAACCTAAATAGCCAATAGACTCAAGAAGACATATTGTACATGAACAGGTGTTTTGAACTTTGGTTCGAGTAAAATGGCAAACTTTTTGAAGTCAATCGACTCACACAGTTGTGTAGACATCCCAGTATCAATACACATATTAAACCACACTTCCTCCCACTTATGGTCTTCCTGCGTATTTACTAACCAGCAGCTATCAGGTCACCGGTGAAAGCCCTCCTAGTGTTCTCTGTCCTACGGTTGTCTCCATCATGCTGCCTGGCCCTGTACCCATACATCCATGCCCTGTAACATTACTGGGGTTAGCTTCTGTTTCGGGGAAAGGGGGCTTTGCGTTCTCTTTTACCTTGTTAAGGTAAGCTAGGTTAGCCTCCTTGTGTGCTCTTCTCAAATGTACTTTCAAATTCTTGGGATTTTTCCCTTTAAGAAATCGTCCACATATTTTACCACCTTCCACTGCAAGGCACTTGCTTTTATCCGACACAGTCATAATCAAATAGGACTGTGCCGCTTTCTTCGGACTTTCGGTACCTGATGCCAGGCGAGGAGCATGGACTATGTTGTGTTCAATTTGACATGGAATGTCGGAATTTCTGGGTTCCCAGTCGGAAACTATATATGTCTATGGCATACACTATATAAAACAGGTCTATGGTCGGAAATGTCAATTCTGAAAGATATAACGTTGCTCTATGAAAGATGTTGACAAAGACGAAAACTAAGGACATTTACTTGTTAATTTTATTTTATTTTAGTTAGTTTTGCAAACAGACATTTTTATTTTTATTTCAGTTAACAACAATGCTTTTTCTCACCTAGATTTTTTTGTTCGTTGTCCTTAACCATTACAACCCTTGTCAGTACCTGCTAGTGCTATCAAAAGTTAAACCCTCTTCAGTGCCTGTAGTTTAAAATAATTTAAGGTTTGGATGGAAGTGTGCCTCTAAAACTGCCTGCTATGTGTGCATGTTTTGATCATCTTGTGCTCTTTAAGACATCAATCAGTGAACTTGTCTTTTAAGTGTAGACAGTAGGATGTAAAACCTTGAACCACAAACATTATTCACAGAGTACAGCTGAATTTGTATTTATTAATCCTTTTAAAAGAACCAAATCTTTCCCGGACAAAGTTACTACATGTTTTAATAAAATAACAAACATAAGATCCCTTGTTCTCCCGTCACAGTTCCCAGCTCTCTCTGACACACACACACACACACACACACACACACACACACACACACACACACACACACACACACACACACACACACACACACACACACACACACACACACACACACACACACACACACACACCGACCATGCTTAATTAGTTATTTCCGGAGGTAGGGGGGAGCTTAATGCCAACCATCCGTCAGTGGTCTACTATGTGAAACCAGTTCTCTCTCTCTCTCTCTCTCTCTCTCTTAACCTCCTCACATCTTTACTCTCTTCTCATTTCCATTTTCTTTTGCTTTATGTCTCTCGCTCTTCCTTTTCCATTTTTCTCTAATCCATCCTCACATTCACATCATTCACCTTTTCACTCCCACCATCCCTATTTTTTATGTTACAGTAACTCCAGCTCCATCTTCCTCTTTCACTTCTTCACATCTTCTCTCCCTCTCTCTGACTGAGCACTAACTGTGAGCAGCAGGAGAAGTTGCTAACCTTTCATGGCCTTTATCTGCAGTGCAATGAGCTTCCTCTCTCCCTGTGCAGGTATTTATCCTGATAAATAAACACTAATAATTTATGATGAATAGGAAATAGCCCGTGCCATTTAAAGCCTGTTTTATCACCAGCACAGGTGCAAAGTCCAAGCAGAGTATGTCACAAGCTAAAAAGAATCAGGAAAAAATAGAGAAAGACTAAATATGGTATATATGTATTTGTGTATGTGTATATTTGATTGCTAGTCACTTTACGTCCTTAGCATTTCATAAAAAAAAGTCCTTTGGCTTTACTAACCACCCTCCGCTTGAGTATTGGAAGTTTGCTTGTATCATCTCTCACAATCAGGATAATAATTCCCCAAAGTATGATCATATATACTGTAAGTGGCCTCAACCTGCATCTATTTTCATTTGTTATTTTGCATTGAAAGGAAATATCTGATTAAATGAGTGTACTCTTAATAATGAGAGTAGAAGCATAGCAAAAGCAGATGTCAATAGTTTGATGAGTATGAAAATGATGTTAATCAAATAGTATGGCCCCTCACTGCCACTGGATCTTAAGACACCTATGGAAGATTTGTGGCTGACAAGATCAACAATGCTCTCCAACACCATCATCAAAACAGTTAGCTAGTGTTGGCCCAAACCCTTACTAAGAAACATAATGTTGGTTTTCACTTTGATTTGTCACCCATTTGTAACTACTAAAGCCTAAAAAAATGTGGTCTTTGGTGCCTCCCTCTATGTCAGCATGCATCTTGTATGCCTAGGACTCGTAGGCTGCTGTGATGAGAACTGGCTTTATGTGATTGGACTGGACTAGAAACGCCACAAACACTGATACCTAACTGTTTCTGCAGCAGTCAATCTGCTACTAAAACACTGGAAAATCCTAAAGGTTCTGTGCAGGAAAACACTTCTTAGAATAGTGTCCTTCTATGGGTCAGTGTTTACATCCATGAGGAAATGGAAAGGGGACCATTCCCATCCTCAGTGCTGATGTCATACCTAGATGCAGGCCATCTCACATCATGAGACTCGGCTCATGTGGATGGAAGTGTCCCCATTTGCATCATGACTGAAGACTCATTGCCCCCTGTGGTTTTTCCTTGAAGCAACACGACATTTCAAAATCCATTCTTGCGGGTGGCTGCGTTCGCAGGAAGCTGTTCGATGCATTACGACTGCCACATCTGATCTCCCCTATTGGTGAGGATCAGGCAGGAGCAGCTGGTGAGGAGAACGCACGTAACCAAGCTCATAAGAGAAGTGACTCAACTAAGGATGCTGCCACACTGGCCAGTTCCTTAGTTCAGGGGAGCATTTTGTTAGTTTGAGACAGTTTATGACAGTTTGAGGCAGCTACTTACCGTTTGGGCACTGAGTGGATCAATCTGGTGAATTTAGGGTTCTTTCCCCATTCAGACTGATCTCATGAAGTGGCGTATGTATGACACGCCAATTCGTATGCCATTTTTGGCGTGTTATCAAGATGCGTACTCGCTTTTTAGCGTGTTTATCAATGCCATTTGGCCTCCATTGACTTACATTACCTTGCAATTGCGTGTGAATTTATGCAGTAGCGAGTAGTATGAAAGGGCAAAAATCCGTGTAGGGAGGTAGGTCAAACACAGGACTTTCACCCAGGAGACCGGGGATCGTGTCACATTTCCTTCGTGTCCCGCGTGTCACGTTTCCTAAACTCAACCGTCGCTTTCTTCTTTTCCTAAACCCAACCCCGTTCTTCTTATCCTAAACCCAACCCGCATGTCACGTTTCCTAAACTCAACTGTTAGTTTCTCGCAATAGCACGCCAAGTGGCGTGTATGTTTACATCCGCTGTATACAGCGTAGACATACACACGGATAGCTCAAAATGTGTACAGATAACACCCCACTTGGCTTAAGAAAGTGGGCGTGTATGTTTACACGAAGTCATGATGGATGGATGGACTTAGAAGAAAAAAAAAAAAAGAGGATTTCCCCAATGTCCTGTTCAATTAGCTTCAAATATATTACTGGACTGGACTATTATTAGACAGAGGCTTGTCACATTCTACTATCAGGTGTATGGTTCAACTATTTCCTCTTGTCAATTTGGGTTTGGCAAGTGGACTGTGTTCAGTCACTTTATCTTAATATGCTTCCTGCTGGGAGTGAGATGGAAGACAGAGTGTTTAAATCCCTTCAATGGGAGCTTCCAGTGAAGCTCAAAGCAGAGTCTTCTTTGAGCAAATTCAGTAGATTTCATTTAAGGTCTTCTCAGTCAAGACAGCTGGTCCAGTGGCTTTGACTTCAGCAAAAGAGTTAGTAATGTTTACACCAGTCCACCATCCGTCCACCCAAGTTACTTGTCAGTTTGAGGGTGACCAGCTTGTTTGTTTGTGAAACAGTAACACTTAACCATTAAGACCCACTGAAAGCGGGGGAAAGAACCCACAACCCCAGATCTTGATTGATGGGGACAGCGCGCCCTTGCTTGCAATCATAGCATGTCATAAAACATTCTTCTTTGCAAACATTGCATAAACACGCATCCCATTTATGTGACTTTGTGGCTAGCAGCAAGTTTGTCCCTGTGATTTTGGAAACAAAGCGTTGTCCAGAAGAGAACTTAAAATAGCTGCAAAAATGATCTCCATGACAAACATTTTTTCGACAGTTGGTAAGTCTTTCTCGCTCATTACTGCATCACAGTTTCTTTGTTAGCTTTTTGGTGGATAACTACAATGCCTTTATGTAAAGTTCCATGAGGTTACACACTTTGAACCACTCTCTTTTTGGGAAAATCCCATTCTGCCTGATATCCCACAATGTCTGGAGAAAAGTAAAATGAATAGGAGCAGAAGTCTCCATATAACACACTGCAGCTATTGGTTATTTACCCTAACCTGACCTTTAAGCCTAAAAACATCAGGCGTTCCTTTAGGTTCAAGGCAGTTTAGTATTGTGCCTTTTTCTCGATCCACCTTACCCTAGATAGATAATAGCAAAGCTAAACATACTGTGTGTGAATCTAAAGGTTGGTTTCGAGTACATCCATGCATTCATGATGCATATGACATTAAAAGGAAAGTTGGTTGTGCGCGCGTGTGTGAGAGAGACACAGAGAGAGTCAAACCGGCAGGTGCATAAGAATGTTTAATGTTGTGTAAGTTAGCATGGTTTCTTGTGACCTGGAAATTAACATTCCTCATGTTACACCTCTACAAAGGAAATGAGCCGCAGCACATTGCAGTGTATACGTGTGCATGCTTGTCTGGGTTGTTCACTGCCACACAGTAACTAAGCCAACTCAGGGAGGGAGAAATGAGGAGCAGGGGAATGCAGTGAATGAAATAAGTGTTTTTATTCAAAGGAGCCCAGCCTGTGGCACTGTACTCCTTCTCTTTTTTCCTCTCATTTAATTACAGTTTTCTCGATTGCTAACAAGCATCAGTCAATACTGAAGCTATTTTTTTTCAAGCTCTTAATACAGTCTGCATTTCCAACATGCATCTTGGCTAAACGGTTAATCTCACCTCCAAAACTCACAGAAGCCAACAAAACACTTCATACATGTCTCAACATAAGCTTGTTCGACCAAAACACTGGCAACAATTTTCAAGCATTTGCAGGCAACACTGTCACTCATAACACACTGACCTAAAAAAACACTGCATAGCATTGCATTACATAAATGATGAACTTTTATCTTTGAAGTGTGAATGATTTTTCACATAAATCCATATTTCACAGTAGAATAAAAATAACACCTTTTCACATTATTGACTGTACTAAAGTATGAATTAATCAGAAGGTTGCTTCAATATTCTTTACTTTTTTTTCATTTTTGCATATAGTAATTTATTTCCTAAAGTTGAAACAAATAAATAATTCCCAAAATTCCAGGGCTGCAATAGCAATTACAACAACATGTAGCATAATCACTCATACTGTGAGGGATCTAGTCCTCCCTCTTTCTTGCATTTGGCCACAAGTTCTCATAACCATCACATCTGATGCCTTCTCTTTCAGCTGAAATCAGCTGTTTAAAATGATTATTAGTTAACCGTATTGTAAATGTTTCTGCTAAAATGTCTATATATTTCAATATGGTTACTGCTGAAATGCAAGAAATTTGCCATCATTCTGCTTTGAATGTGTTTTAACAGTGTGTTAGCATTTGAACAATGTGCTGCAGATATATAGTGGTGTATAGGTGGGGGAGTATTAATGAGAAATTGAATGCATGTTATGTGAAAGCAATGAAAAATGATTCACAGTTTGGTCCACATAGACTTCTGTTCTGCTGACTGTGTGAAGAGTTTTGACAGTGTGACTTCAGTTTGGACCAATGCATGTTAGTAAATTGAAAAATAACTGTTAGAAAGCAATCCCTCCTTCCACTGAACTCCTCTCTTAGCCTCACTCGATCTGGCGGAAGCCACAGTTAATAAATGATCATGATGAAAATATGGGGTGACAGGGAGTGGTGTGTGTGTGTGTGTGTGTGTGTGTGTGTGTGTGTGTGTGTGTGTGTGTGTGTGTGTGTGTGTGTGTGTGTGTGTGTGTGTGTGTGTCTGTCAGCATTGTATGTGGGTGTACATGCATGTGTGTGCATGTGTGGCAGTCAATACCACTTTAACACATTATGTATAGCAGCCTTGCTGCAGTAACACAAAATTAAGATTCTACATGTGACAGTGAATTAACTGTGCTAACAAAGAGGAGCAGAAGATGAACTTTACAATAACGAGCAAAGCTACTGCTAATCATTTTTATGGGATCAACATTTATTTTTCATTTTTTTCTGGCAGTGCTTGGTGCCAACCTGCAAATACTACCAAAGCAGTATTTTGTCATTCTGCGGGTGAAAAATAAAGCATATTGAGCGTGTGGGATGTTCCTGTATGGAAAGCAGAGGCTTACACCTGAATTGGCTTAACTGAAATAGAATTTGAATATTTGTGCTATTTCTTCAAAGGAATCTTTTCCTTTGTAAAACACTACAGGCTGTGTTCATACCATTTCACATCCAGGAACAGCTGGACAACAGGAACATGTCTGGAAAATGTCTTGGTTTACATCACTACTGTACTAAACAAGTTCCCCAAGTTAAACAACAAAATGTTTCATTTGTTAATGCCCTCTATAGCACTATGCTTTAAAAGAAACCAAAGTTGATCGTTGGTAGGAAACGGGAAACGAACAGTGGTCTCTTAAAAAGTTAAAGTCTGACTTTTAGGTGACCCATCCTTCCACCCGACCTCCTACTATACTATCCTGACTTATGTGAATATAAACATATGTTGTTTTGTGGCACTTGTGTGGCAAACAACTGAGTCGTTCTTCGCGGGGGGACACGGTTAGAGTGAGTCTGTATTTGTCACTATCATGGTATACTGTAATTCACAGCATGAAGCTCACAATAACATCCAAGAATATTATGTTATTTAATTTATTACAGAGGCTTTGCTTTTGGTCCAATTTGTACGATCTTTTGTATGCCTAAATAACAGGTAATGTTCTAATGTACTTCATGACAGATGTCGCTAATTATTTGCAAAATAGAAACAAAACTCATACAAATTGAGAGCTTACAAAACTACAGAAAGTTGAACTGTCTACTCATTTGCGAAACATGTTGAGCCCAACACTGCGATGTCAACACAGTCGTGCTTTGTGTAGGTCAGTTCAGTAATTTCCTGCTGTGAAAACATCTGAACACCAGAAAATGGCTGCAGATGGGAGCCATTACATTAGGTGAAAGAACAACATGAGCAGAGGAAACCACGCGCTGACACTGTTATGGTGCAACATATTAATACACAGCGGGCCTTGTGCCTTAAGTAGCGAGCAGCTAGTTAGAATTAGTGTTTAAGAATGTTCAGAAGTTTGCCTGAGGTGATTTGTTCTAACATTCACATCCATGTGTAAAATGGACACAGTTGTGGTTAGTATGGCTTAGCATTACTGTAGTATAAAGGCATAGGGGTGAATGGGCAGATTATGACTAGCCTACAACTGATCAATACTGACATTTGTTGGGGGTGGAGTAGTCGCAGAAATTGTTCATGACAGGGGAGGAGGGGAGAGAAGACGAAAGAAGAAATCAAGAATGGGGAGGGAAATGAGTGGAGTAAATGGAAAAGGAAGAAGCAGAAGGAGAGGAGAAAGTAGGAGAACTGGAATAGGTCAGGGAAGACAATATGAGATGGGAAAATGGGAATAAGGGAAGATAACATGAAAGGAAAGGAAGGCTTAAAAAGGGGGAGCGAGAGAGTTGAAGTCAAAAGGAGAGAACGGGACAGAATAAGGAGAACAAAACAGGGTACAAGAGGGAGCAAGGATAACAGAGAGAAAAGTAGACTGGGGAGCTGGAAAGTAGAAAACGGTAGTTGAGAAGAATAAGGAAAGGAATTGGAAAGGAGAAGATGAAAGAATGGTGGGACGAAAACAAAAAAGAAAATGGAGTCAAGCAGTAGAAGCAGGAAATATGAACAAACGCAACCCAATCGCTGGACAACAACACTCACAAACTGCAAGGACATACAGAGGAACAGACACAGTGGCATGGAAAAAGAGAAATTATAGTGTGACAAAGCAAAGGAGCAAGAGAGGCCAAACAGTATAAAGGATATCCCTGAATCACCTTCTGATGAGTGTGAAACATTTATTCATTCACTGTTTCACTTCCTCTCTCCCATCCTTAATTTCTCTCTATTGCTTACCACCTCCCTCTTTTCAGTAGGGGTGCACAATTCAGAAAATGTCACGATTTGATATCGATTTTCAGGCTCAAGATTCGATTCAAAATTGATTTTCAATTCAAAAATGATTCTTGATTAAAAAAAAAAAAATTCACAGCATGTAAATGTAGTTACTTTTCCCATGTGATTGCAGTAGACATACAATTTAAAAAAAACAAAAAAAACAATAAAAAATAGAATTGATTTTGAATCGTTAGAGCTTGAATCACGATTCGAATGTGAATAGATTTTTTTGTACACCCCTACTTTTCAGGGTTGTTTCCAGGTTCAGGGACTGTTGCTTTCTTCTTTTACACATATTTATTGTAGCATTTGTCTCTTATCTCTGCATCTCTTCTTTTTGCCCTTTCTATTCCCCTCGTTGCTTAGTTATTATCTGCCCCTTCACCTTCACACACATTGCTACCAATTACTCTAATTTCTGGAGTCATGTCACTGCTGTGACATACATCAAACTACCCCACATATGGAAGACAAGACATACACACAGTAAAAGGAGCAGGATAGGCTATTGAGTACAGTCATGTAAACAGGCTGCCACAAACGTGTATTAACACATCAACAAATAAGTTGTTCTGCTGCTTTGGGGTCACCCGTCTTCATCTATGTCTATCTCTCTCTCTCCGTCTCTTTTCCCTCTCACACAAGCAAAACCAATGTATGTGTGATAACAATTGGCTATGGTAGACAGAGTGCAGTGACAGTTGGTTGAATGGGGTCACACTTTATAGAGAAAATGTTCTACTGGAGACTTGAGACAGCGTGAAACTGATCTCAAAAGCAATATGTAGCAGCTACTCTCTGTACAAGCTGGATGGGGTTGCTATTTTCAATGATTGATAAACCAAACCTATTACATTAACCCTATGGAGCTCTCTGGAGATAGAGGGCCAGATGTACGTACATTTGCGAAAGTAGCGTTATCAGCGCCATGGCCAACCCGCAGAAAGTGCACGTCGTATTTACCAAACCTGCAGTTCATTGGGTAATCAGCGCCTTTCCCCGCCCACTATACCATAAATTGAAGCGCAATTGAATGGCCGATGTTAAAAAAATGTGCTAGTCTTGATAAGACTTGTCTGGTATTGGCTATGCAGACATGCAACAGCAAAATCAAGAGTAAGATAGTATAAGACAAACCACTGTGACTTGAATGTCAACTAACACTTAACCTTCAGAAATTTAAATTCATCAATAATTCCACCAAATTATTCAAACCTCTGTCCCCGTCTTTCCCTCTGAGTCTTGTACAATGGCGCCCTGTGGGCTTCCTGTGCTGACAGGAAGAGAGCGGCTTTTCACAGCCGGCCAAGACACACAGCTGAGCGGAAGAAGAGCCCCCTTTTCTGAGCTTGTCCCTACACCCCCACCCCCTTCCCCATCCCTTTCTGGATCACACTTTTCCTTCTTTTTTTTTCTCTGATTTGCCCATCCTACTGTCTCCCACCCTAATTTCTCTTGCTAAATGAACTCACCCTGGCTCACTATCTGGCCATTACTTAATAGCTCTTGTTCTGCTCATTTTCATTTGCTTCTTCCTAGTTTGAACATTAAATCTGGTCTCCTCCCTCAATCACATGCCGCACATCCTCTCATATCCTTTTTCTTTTGTCTCTCCCTCGAGGGAATCCTCCCTGTAAAATTTCCTGTCACTCTTTTGTGAACCATCATTACATTTCCCAAGCGACACTTCAACTGCTTCTCTTCCTTCAATTCATTTATCTCTCAAATATCTTCCCATGAGCTCTCATACCTGCGTATGTGCCCTCCACCCCTCTGTTGTCTGTGTTCTGCCCTTCTTCCTTTCTGCCATTACCCTCTCTTCTCTTCCAATACCTCTTATATTCTTTTTTCATCACTTTGTCTTTATTATCTTGTTCCGTCATCCCTTCCATCTCCTCTTCTGCATGTCATCACTTTCCACAGCTTTCCATACATCTCTTATACCCTTTACTTTCTGTGTTGACCTTTTTAGCTTCACACAGTGGAATTAGCATATGGTTAATGTATCTGATTTACTAGTTTAATTGTTCCTGTTCTTCTTCACACAGCCTTTTCCCTCTGACAGACAGCTCTATAGAAAATTGAATTTGATTACAAGCCTACTCTTTCATAATCGGTCAAATATAATCCATATCCATAATCCACACACTGCTTGGTGTCTACTTCCTTTGAGTACAGATCATTGAGGTTGTGTCTACAATCGCATACTAACCTACTGCATACTTCATACTTAATCAGTATGTACTGCATACTGCTTACTAAATTAAAAATTAAGTAAGCCATTGCCAGCCGACACTAAAGTACACTCAAGCATTATGTCTTCTCTGCATCACACGACTGTATCGATCATGGTGTTACCGGTACAAGCTGCTGTTGAATGAAAATAGTTTTTTACAAATGTAAATCAACATTACCAACCACTCAATTTAATATGTTCCAGTATTATTTTAAGGTAAATACAAATTATTATTAATTATTATTGTTTTGTGGCTGGGTTGATCCCATCTCCACCTTTCATGTTGTGTAATAGTAAAGATCTGTGATTGGCCACCACAGGTAACAAAGGCTGCTGATGCCTCTGATTGGGCATTTACGATACCTGCACTAAAGTCAAATCTGACAGGCCTTATTCTTTGGAACAGTAAAAAGAGCCGGACTGACGGTTAAGAGTGAGTTTGCCGGGGCGGCCTCTAGCTCACCCAGTAAGAGCGTTCGCCCCATGTTGGGCGAGTCCTGCAGCGGCGTGGGTTCAAATCCGACCTGCTGCCCTTTGCTGCATGTCATCCCCCATCTCTCTCCCCCTTTCAAGTCTATCCACTGTCACTTCATAATAACGGGAAAAAGCCCCCCCAAAAAAAATCTTTAAAAAAAAATAAATAAGGGAGTTTGCCGTCCTACAGCCAAACAGTAAAGGCTGAGTGTTACTTTACTCTCAGGTCCTTTCTCTGTCTGCCAATAGGCCCAGTTGTGATGGCCCAGGTTGACAGTGGTGAGGTCCACACTTATGATTGACTGCTTTTAATTCAGTCACACAACTGTTTCCCTGATGCTGTAAATATGTATTTTTTAAAAAGCTTCCTGAAGTGCCAAGTCTGAATAAAGGTGCTCCCTGACAAGGCAGGTGCGGCAGCTTTCTGCCATTCTCAGGGTGTGTGACCGTGGGCTGTTATGAATGTGTAGGGACTAGCATGGACTGTTCAGACTAGCATGGACTGTTCAGCCTTGATTGAGACGGCTACTGTATCTGTGTTTTAGCTACTAAGCCCATTCATTCTCCATTACTTTCCCTCTGATTGGACTTTTAGCTCATTGTTGTTTCAACTGGAAAAGTGACCAACTGCAGAGTTACCAATTTGACAGTGAATTTTCTCCTCTAGCAGACAAATGGAAAATGAGGAAGACACACACAGTGACAGTTCCTTGAAAGCTTTTGAAAGATTAAGCTTTGCTTGCTTTTCTCCATTTTTTAATTGTCAGCTGAACACCGTTGGAATATATGTGTTGGTCAAACTAATTAACCAACCTAAAAGGCCATAAAACCATATGATCTTAACCAGTTTCTAATGATGAGTGATGGGATCCAAATAATTTTAATAATCCTTGGTTATTTTACAGGAGATGTTCTGTGTACGTCCTTGCCTTTCTCATTGGTTTGAAGTGATGTCATGTACAAATAATGCCATGCTCCAATTAGCGTTTGGCAATATTTGAATCCAGTGTGATTGACAATTGAGCTATTGAGGAGGGGGGCAAGGTGGAGGGTGGGGGTGTGGCCTTGACCAACTGCCACTTTGCTTGTTGAAAGCCATGTCTCTCTCTCTCTCTCTCTCTCATGGGTGGGCCAAATTCTCTGGGCGGGCAAAGCAAAGAAAGGGGAGGTAACCTTGCTCCTTATGACCTCATAAGGAGCAAGATTCCAGATCGGCCCATCTGAGTTTTCATTTTCTCAAAAGGCACAGCCGGATACCCAGGGCTCAGTTTACACCTATCGCCATTTCAAGCCACTGGGGGACCATAGGCAGGCTGGTGGAACGCATATTAATGTTAAAGAACCTCATAAAGTGACATTTTCATGCCATGGGACCTTTAATAAATAATAATTAAGAATGTTTTTGTATCTAAATTTTAATCTTGATTGTTGCTTTTCTAGTGACAAACTTTAACGTTAAATCCGTTTTGGTTGTAGGAGCTTGTGATGGACATTCACCAATATTTGGGACCTTCTACCCACTAGAGGATTGACGATTACTTGAAAAAATAATCAGAAGATCATTTAATAAATCAAATAAGCCTTGTCCTCGTCTTTGTTGGTATGTGAGAGACTCACTGATTTTTAATGCTTTGCACTGTCTCTCTTCACGCCCATTTCAGAGAGAACTGCCTCAACTAGACACTTCACACATGAGCACACTTTTTAACCAACCACATCCACACACTCACAAATACTCTCAGTCAAATACACCATCACAGCCTCAACCTTACACCCCCACCCCACCCCCTCTTCCTTACCCCCTTCCCTCAGGGACTATCAAAGGCAGTCTCGCTTCCTAAACTCACATACCACAAACAGCTGGGATTGGGTCTCAATATATAAACTCAGTGGTTTGCGTGCATGCGTGTGTGTATATGTGTGAGTACGGGAAATTAAATGTGTGATTGGGTGTGCGTGCCAGTGCTATGTATTTATTATCTGCAAAATGTGACTCCCACCTTGATGAATACACATGCCAGAAATGTTTCTGAAACAATTTATCGTGCTTCTTCTTCTTCTCCACATTCATAGTTTTTTTGGATGTGACGCACCCTTAAGGACTTTGCTCACTCATACACATATACACAGTCTCAAACTTACTGAAAGCAGGCAGACTCTCCACAGGAGAAGCTGTTCAGTCATTGTCAGATCAATTCTACAAATGCCAATAATTGCCACCTACAGGCAAAGAAAGTACTTTGAACACTTAAAAAAAAGAAAATCAATTAAGGATATTGTTACTGCAGATTTTAAGATCAATGACATTGTGTATCCTTGTTCCGTCTTCTAAGCCAATTCTCCTCTGTTTTTATCTGTCCACCTGCTGCTCTTTCTCCTCTGTTCCTAAGGTTTAACTAGAACACAGGTAGAAATCCATTGCAGTAGAGGTTGAGACACCAATTTCTCTACTAACAGTAGCCTCAATAGACCATCATGCAATCTTGCCCCAAGGCATACTGAAATTACAGTCACAAAAATCAATACATCAAAGTGTTCACAGACAACATGGCTACTTTAGACTGATAGCCCAGCAGGTGTTGAAATCATTGTAGGAATTATATGAAATAACAAGAAGTAGAATATAGAAGTTAAAAAGTAAGGTAATACATGAGCTTTAGGTTTAGTCCATGCACACAAAATAAGTATAAATAAAAATACTTCAGATAAATAACCGAAAAACAAGATGGAAATCACTGAGCATAAAAACGGTGTTATATAGGTGACAGAATATCTGCAGCCACATAAGAATAAGTGAAAGTAGGGTTGTTGTCTGAACCTGTCTGTACAAAGTTCCGGTGGCCGAGGCTACAGTATATTCCATCTCACAGTAATTACTTTTGTATTTGATAAACAGTGTGGTCTAAAATAAATTCTACCAAAACAAAATGTAACTGGATTTGACAGTAACCTTTGCTTGGAATGGTTAATGTAAGGAATAATTTACGATACAAGTACAATATTGCAGTTGTACTGCAACTGTATAATGTCTAGAGGGAAATTTAGCCATTAAGTGTTGTAAGTTAGCAGTAGACTAATTAACCCGACCCAGGGTGAGTCTGATGAAAACTGATGTGTCGGCCCGGTTCAACTCTGAGATTTTCTCGCATTGCACAGCACTCTGAAGGAATAATCTCAGAGATTACGTTATGTTCTGCCAGCTCACAGCAATTTACAGTTTTTTGGATTGCTTAAGCACGATTTTCAAAACAGGGCCCGTGTTTTCAAAACACTACACACAATTAGCACACCCACACACCCAATTAGCAAAACACTACAGATCCTTTGCATAATTAAAAACTCTTGTAAAAACTATACACTTCTGTTTAAAAACCACACTTTGTTACCATATGAAACACACGTTTCACATTACTATACTCTGTTTGCACGAGTTACACTCTGCTGTGATAAACCTAAAACACTTTTAGCACTTCTATTTCCCTATGATTAGAGTAGGCTACCATCAACAAAGTACAAATATAATGTAAATTCACCAAACACTACACAAGACCAATGTTGCAGACTGAAGAAACTCATTTATTTCTCATCACGCCCAAAATGTTGACATGGAGATTCATAATACTGTAACAAAATGTCACTTTACGTATTGTACTGCAAGTTTACTGTAAAAAAAAAAAAAAACACAACAAAACTAGACATTGTCTCTTCGCCTAGCTGGATCTGGCCAGAGAATTTCATCAACATCGCAGGCAATGTTGTCATTAGCAAGACACCTTGGAAAGAAACGTCTTGAATTACGTCCATCTGGTCACAGGCCTCCTCCATGGCTTGGATGAGGGGTACCTCAGCCTGGAGACGGAGATCATATACCTTCCACCGCCATGCCGAGAAAAACTCTTCAATAGGGTTGAGGAATGGAGAGTATGGTGGAAGATATAGGACGGTGAAATGTGGATGTTGCTGAAACCAGTTCTGAACCAGAGCAGAGCGGTGGAAAGACACATTGGCCCTCATTTATGAAACGTGCGTACAACCTAAAACAGGCGTACGACGGGCGTACGCCGATTCCTACGCAAAGCTCGGCATTTATCAATTTGGACGTGAGCGCAGGCTGCGATCAAATCTCACGTCTGGTCTGAACTCGTGTACGCAAGTTTTCGAGTCGGTGTGTCCTTGCGGTGCAGCATATACTCAGTTTAACAGGAGAAGGAGAAGTCATCAGTTGATCACGTATCAGCAATGGCAGATCTGGCTCTTTTAGAAGACCTCTATGCGCCGGTCTGCAACATTGTTTTAGCCTGTGGGGTTCTGCACAACATCGCACAGGAAGACACGGTGCCATAAATGTAGCGATGGAGCCAGATGACCCGATGCCCGGAGAGCAGTGTCCAGAACAGCCCCAACTGAGGGCTATATGAAGGAGACAGGATATTATTCCTCACTTTTAAAAAGGTAGCCTATAGTAGGAAACATGACGATGCACAACATTTTTATTTATTCTTCAGGTTTTTGTTTCTCTTTCAAGTGAATGATTTATTTCTGCCATTGACCAAGCTATTTTGGCTTGTTTTTCCAGCCCCTCTGCTGTCAGGAGACAGGGTCCAGCACGGGGGGGCGGAGGACACGCGCTCTCCCTCAGCTGTTGCCTCGTTCCGACGAACACGAGTAAAATAAAAGACACTGCATAAAATCCGCTACCGTGTGTTTATTTAATTACAGGTACACCTACATGTAGGCCTAATAGATTGCAATAGAAGCCTGTATATTACTAATAGGACTATAGAAAATGTGTCAAGGATGTATAAATTAAATAGGCTAAACTTCAGCTGGAGTCCGATTTACTACGGCAACACTGTTGACCGCATCAGTGATCTCCTTTCATCCCGCATTTTTTCTACAGCCTTTAATACCAGTTTTCAGGCTGCCAAATAGTACACACGTTAGTGCAAATGAACCAGAGATATCAGGGTTTCAATCTCCACCTCTGAAAAGTTCCGCTTCTCAGCCGGATTACGTCTCGCCATGTCGTAAATTGTAGGGGCGAGGCCTCAAAACCCAGAATATATTGGGGTGTGATATTTCAATGACGATCGTTTCCACCACCATTCTTACGCTCTGATTGGTGTGATACGAACGTTTCATGAATCCCACGTGAAGCCTGTCGTAAGACGATTTCTGCGCTCATATCTGCGCTGGTTTCTACGTTAGGTTGATAAATGAGGGCCAATGTCCCAGACAACAATGTATTGCATATGATCAATTTGATTTGCTGCTGTTATGTTGTGCAATTGCTCCAAGAATGTAAGTATGAGTGCTGTGTTGTAAGGGCCCATATGGGCATGGCGGTGGAGGACCCCATTCTGTGTAATGGCGTGTGTTATATTACCCCCATGTTGCCCTGGGACATTGACTATAGCCCTGTGGCAAATGATGTTTCTTCCCCTCCTTCGTGTTCTTGTCAGGTTGAACCCAGCCTCATCACACTTGCCACTGTGTATCGGCTTAGATTTGGCTGTACTCGCAGTCCAGCCTCCCTCAGCGTCAGGCCGTGGTTGACAACGTGGTCAACCAGTGTTGCGCGGATCTCATTTGTCAGATTCGGTCCTCTTTGAGCACCTCCTTGTCTTCCTCTTCCTCTACCTCTACCTCTACCTCCAGCATGGCCTCCATCTCTTCCTCTTCCTCAGTTGATTCCTCCTCTGTTGATTCCTCTTCCTCCCCTTCCTCCTCCTCCTTGTCCTCCTTCTTGTTCTCCTCCTCGTCTTACTCTTTCTCTGACTCTTTCCATTGTGCTTGAAGACTGATGAACTCACCTGCTGCTTTTTAGAGTGCTTACACACCTGATTGGTGTGTCTACAATTAAGCAAACAAGTGTTTGCACACCTGATGACTGTGTTGAACCAATTGGTTGGACGGTGCGGTAATTTGACAGTTTGTGCTTTAGTATTGCAAGGAAGTGACTTCATGATAGATTTTTGTGTGTAATGTATGTTAAGTGTGTTTAGTGTTTTGCAAATCACTGTGTGTAGAGTTTTGCAACAAATGTGAGGTTGACAATGTGCTTATAGTTGTGCAAATATGGGCTGATGTTTTGCTTCTTGAGTGTAAGGTTTTGCTAATAGTACTACTTGTAATTGTAGTGTGTAAGCAATCCAAAAAAACTGTAATACAATAGCAGGAAAAGTGCTCCCCCCCCGCTGTTCTAAAGCATTCATCACCTTCCCCCCAAACACGCCCCCAAACACGGACACACATACAGATACATCTCGCTTTATAAGATAGATAGCCTGCATTACGCTCTGTCTGCACTTGTCTGTAGCTGGTTGTGCTTTGCATGTGTTTGTTCAAAGTCAAAGACAGTCCAAAGTAGTGCAACTTTGCACATTTTTGTGGGTCTGAGGTGTATGTCACATTTTAGCTGCCAAAGCTCCGCTGCTCTCTGTCTCTGATCCACAGAGTGAGAGGGGGAGTGGCCAGCGGCTAGAGCAGCAAAAGCCAATGTGCTTCTTTTACCTATATATTTAACAATATATTTTGCATTTCTAATCCAAACAACGTCAAACTTGGCACTTACTCGTGCCCTTAGCAAGACACCTGTCAAGTTTGAAATCCAACGGACTAACGGTTCAAGAGATATGCGCATAACACACAAACAGACAGACAGATGTTCCTGCAATTTATAGATTGATGAGTCGGGAAGCTGACAGCAAAGCCTAACTTTACTTTTAATGATATTAAACAAAGATAAATGTTCTCCCCTTGTTTTAAAATGGTCCTTGTTTACTGCTGCAATGAATGAAATGCAGAGGAAAAAAGAGCATCTGTCTCCACAAAATCATCTGTTGAGTGTTTGATGGTTATTTATTTGTGCTTTATAACGTAATCACTGTGAAACAATCATAAAATAAGCTTTCTTTGTCTCTCTCTACTGTACAATGACACATTCAAGTACAAAACAACTGGTCTCAACTACTGCAAGAATATGTCGACATGCTAATATTCCTGAAAAAGAACATGACCCTGTCTTAGGCTGAGCAGTGTTTCATGCTTGAAGAAAAAAATAGTTGTCAGTCTCCGTTTGCACTTTGATTATTGAGAGAGTACTACTTTGATTATGGTTTGCACTTAAAAATAATAAGACAAAAAAACAGACTAATTAATTTGTTATTTTTACTGTTTTTTTATTTGAGGAAACTAAAGTAGTTCATAGAAGGTCACACACAGTTTCAATTGGAAGTTAGAAGCTCATGCCGCAGTTATTAGGTTCTGAAGAGGTTAGCTATACATGAGAGAAGACAAGTTTTGTGGCAAAACCTTTCACAGTGCTTTTTTTATTTTGTGACTTTTTAATTGAATAAAATATTTATATATTATTTCATCATTAAAGTTTTCTTTAAAATAGTGTTAAAATCTTGTCTCATCTCGTTCTCTTGAACCCAATATCGTGTCGTTGTCTGAGCTGAGTGTTTCATCACACCCGTAGTGCAAGAATGTTTTGTTACTGTCCACTTGGCTCTTATTATAGTGTGTGGCCTTCCAACAGCAAAACATAGCAACACACAGTAAGAAAGAACTGTTGTGCAAAATATTGTTCAGGGTGACAGATGTTAAGGGGGACCACAAGGGCATAAAAAAGAGCAGATATGAAGGAGCATGAAAAAACATGAGCTGGGCCCAAGAGATGTGGTACCTTTGTGTGAATGGGAGGAGCAGAAGTTCCAGTGATTGAGTGGACAAGCGTGTGGGATGACAGAGGCGCAATGGAAATGAGAAATGGGGACAGATATTTGGGAACGGGAGATATGAAGAGAAAGGGATGAATTGAGACAGCTGGAGAGGAGGAAAGGAAGAGAAGAGAGAGGAAGGAGGAGGGTGTGACGGCCCCTGCTTTGTGTGTCTGCCTGTTATAACTGTTGTAACCCTGTGTTCAAGGTAGCTGCTAATGGGGCTGATTTGGAGCACCTGGGCTCAGGGCTCCACAGGAAATAAAGGCCCAGCTTCCTGGACTTCGGAGGTAGCTCTTTTCTTTGTCATATTCTGCCAACACTGGAGGCCCGGTTATTTGTTTGTTTTGTTTGTTGTTACTATTCACATTTGTTTAAAGGTCCCATGACATGGTGTTCTTTGGATGCTTTTATATAGACCTTAGTGGTCTCCTAATACTATATTAGAAGTCTCTTTCCCGAAATTCAGCCTAGAGCCAGTCCCACAATGAGCTTTCCTTAGGATGTGCCATTTTTGTGTCTCTAGTTATTGAGGAGGAGTGAGGGTGGGGCAAGGTGGAGGGTGGGGGTGTGGCCTTGACCACTTTCTCATTTGAAAGCCATGATGTCTCTCTCCCATGGGTTGGCCAAATTCTCTGGGCGGGCAAAGCAGAGAAAGGGGAGGTAACCTTGCTTGTTATGACCTCATAACAAGCCTCATAACAAGCAAGATTCCAGAACGGCTCATCTGAGCTTTCATTTTCTCAAAGGCAGAGTAGGATACTCAGGGCTCGGTTTACACCTATCACCATTTCAAGCCAATTGGGGACCATAGGCAGGCTGGGGGAACGCATATTAATGTTAAAAAACCTCATAAAGTGAAATTTTCATGCCATGGGACCTTTAAGTTAGTTAGACCTTATTTATATTTCATTTGTAATACATTTTTGATATCATTGCCATCTTGTGTCCCTTCCCCATCTTTTGTCATGACCCGGTTTTGTTTGTTCCACTGTTTCGGCGGTAAACATTGTTTTGCTCGGTCATATGTGTGGTGACTGAAGGGAAGGACACAACGCTGTTGGGCGGGCAGAATAGGGTAAGTTGGCAGATTTGAGTTTGGTGTTTTGTATTGTGTTATTGGGGCCAAATGAGTTTAATCTATATGCAATTTTGTGCTGGGAACAGGTGAACAAGACGGCTGATGTATTTGTGTGCGTAACTTTGATAAAGTGGTGCGGATTTTCCCTGGTACGCTGAAGCTGTGTTTCCCTTTGGATTCGTCGGAGAATGTAGTGCTGTGGCCAAAGCTGTTGAAGCATTTGCTTGGGAGCACATCCATGGATTACAGGTGAGTTGCTAGCTTGCTAGTCCATCAGGCTTTAGTGCATAATTAACCACCATAAGTAGCTGCCTGAAGGCTAGGTGGGAGCGTAGTTAGTGGGTCTTTGTGTGTTTAGATAGCGGGAAAATCTAAACCGACTGAGGCATGGTTAAGCATCACTCCTTGTCTCGCCCTTTTCAGCATGAACAGTTGCTCTGTTGTGTAGGAAGAAACGTCAGAAATTTGAGCTTTTGTTGATGCTCCATATGAGCAGGTGTTGGAGAAGTGTACCAAAGATCCGTTCATTAGGATTGCTGAGCACTATTCTGTAGCTTTGGGAGACAAATGTCTAAAAGAAAACGTTAAATTAACTTTGAAATCAGAATTAGTCAAAAACGGGATTATGATTGAACATCATGAAGATCAGGAAGAGAATTTCCCAGTTGACACAGCAATGTCTGTCCAGACACAAGGGCAACTTTTGAGCAACAGAAAGAGCTTCTTGTGTTGCAGATGTACCATGAGATGCGAAAGCAGAGAGAAAAACAAAGGTTAAAAAACACAAATTGAAAACTGGGACAGTGGTGGGGAATGATAGGATGGGAGGGACTGGGATTCAGATATTGGGAAACCGGATAGAAGGAGAGCAAGAAAGAAAAAGAAAGAGAGAATGTAGTGAGGTAGCATAAAAAGGGAGATGAGAAGATGAGGGGAGGTCACCAGGATTTTTTTTTTTTCCACTTAGACAGAAGTGTCTCTGAGTGAGTCTCTTGAGGCTTACTCAAATACTGTATATACAGATAAACACACTCTCTCTCTCTCTCTCTCTGAATGTTGCATGGCTTCCATTTGCAAGATTACATCTTTCAATTAAGACTGAGATGGTTATCTCTTGGTCCCAGTGTGTGTGTGTGTGTGTGGGAAGGGTGCTTTAAGAATATTCATTTAGCTAAGGCCTCTACAACAAGAGATTCACAAATTAAAGAATGTTACCAAGTAAAATGAGTAAAAATTCAAACAAAATGTAGATCAATAGCAATGAACAGCTAACAGCGGATTTCTTTAAATAAGAACAATAAACTACAACCCCAGGACAGTTGACCTCCATGCTGGTAGTTTATAAAAAGGATTACAATGAGTGAGACATGCTTTAGGTTGCTGTCACACCTGAGCAGTCTGGTCCGTTTAAACCAAACCCTGGAGCGTTTCGTCGGATATTCCAGTTTGTTTGGGGTGATGTGAAAGCTTCCTCAAACTCCGGTGCAGACCAAACAACCAAACTCTGTTCATCTTCCAGACAATACCAGTGATCCCCCCTAAGGATTTTTTTTAAACCATTAATAAGCTATTCAGTGCTTTCATCTGATCAAATAAGGCTCATAGATTGAGTAGGAAACTACTTGGGCTAAAATTCCCAAATCTTGAGCTATACTACTATTCTGCTCAGTCTTTTTGTATTAACAAAATCATTAACAGATCAGAGGGAGATATGTGGGCAAACATAGAGGATCATCAGCTTGGGGAAAAACTGATGAAAAACTGTTTATGGCCTTATTTACAAAGCGGAAAATTAAAAACGTCAGTTTTGTCACAAATAGCACATTAAGAACATGGGAGAGATTAAAACATATTCTGTGGATAGAAATCACTGTTCCACAGAATACAAGCTGGGAGGAACTGAAGTGGAGATCATAGAGTGACAAAGGAATAACTATTGGAGATATTACCTCTCATGCCATTTGAACAATTGGTAATAGAATTCAACTTAACTAATAAGGAACTTTTTAGATATCTTCAATTAAAGAGCTGGATAACATAACTTTGACTTGAACTATAATAGGCCTACAGAACCCTCAGCTACTCAGAGGCTATTCCTAAACTCAGGAGAAAACAAGAAATGAATAGGGAAAGTGTACAAACACCTTACAGAAGCACAGGCAGATCATTATTCAGTCCAAAAACTATATGAGGGTTGGAACAAATATCTTAAAATAAATAACTCTGATATAACCTGGAAAGACTGCCTAAATATAACCAACACCATTACCACCAATGAGAATCTGCGTCTTATACAATACAAGCTCATATCAACAATATACTACACTAGATCAAAAATAAATAAATTTGATGCCTCTTTCTCCCCTGTTTGTGTAAAATGTGGCATACACAAGGAGACAATAATACACACTTTCTGGGAATGTCAGAAGGGTTGTAAGGGTTGGATAGAGATCCAAAAATGGATGACCAACACTTCTCCTCTTTGGTATATAAAAAAATAATTATACAGAGGCCCCACCGCTACAGCAATGGAAGGGACTAATGAAATATTATTAATTATAAGTATAGAAAAATCTATGTTTGAAGACCGGAACAAAAGGCAACAATTCAACAAGGTGTGGCAGGACATATATGAAGCGTTGTAAACTTAATGGCTAAGAAATAAGGAATAGGTATGGTGACTGAAGGTTGGAAACCAAGTGTGTGTGTGTGTGTGTGTGTGTGTGTGTGTGTGTGTGTGTGTGTGTGTGTGTGTGTGTGTGTGTGTGTGTGTATGTGAGGGTGTGGGCAGGGGCGGATCTAGAAAAATATTTATGGGGTGGCGAGAGGGGGGCAGGAATTTTTGAGGGGTGGCAACATATGGCAGACGTATATATACTGAATTGAATCAGTTATCACAGTTTGATGAGAAATAGTATATACAGTAGGCTACACAGTACAGTACAAAAGGGCACAGGCTGCCATTTACAAACTCATACAGACAAATTTACGGTAATCTCATGCAATCAATGTCCTGCATTTGAGGTTTCATTTGAAGCAGTTCATATTAGGAATAAGTAACCATACAATGTGATCTCACTTAAGAGATGGAAGTATGATAGAAGTAAGGGGCATTATCACAGGAAAGGCATTAAGGTAATACACAAGCGATGAGTGGCAGATGTGTGAGAAGGGAATCAAACAGTTTTTGACTGTGTCAGAGAGGCAGCGATGCAGGCAGCATTTGTACAAGATTAGAAACTGTCATTGATTAGTTATAACCATCAGACTGTGTTAAGACACACTAACATTTTAGCCTGGGAGAGTATTTTTTAGGTTCATTTTTTTATTTTTTGTTTTATTTATATATATTTTTTATATTTAATCTCAGCAATAGATCTAAAATACATTCTACACAAAATATAAAAACTCATCTCCCCATCTCATCATACTTTCACACTGACAACTTTCCATAATTATTCAAGTCATTTGTTGTTCTTATTCATATGTAACTTAGTATACTATGCAGCAACAGTTTCCATACCTTGTGGACCAGCTTGACTGGAGATGGTTGGTGATGGCCCAGGCACTCTGCTTCCCTTTCACTATCTGAGCCCTGCACATTATCTTGTCTCTCGCTTTCTCCCTCCTCATCTTAGTGATGCTCTCCCTCCATATCTTCACCGCTGTCGTGTTCTCCCACCTCCTCCTGGCCCTGGTCGCCTTGGCTTTGTACCCACTCAGTTTTCCAAACAAAACAGGCTCTCTCCGCTCTAGCGTCATTTTGTGCTGCATTCACTGTAATCGGACATTGGAGATTCACGCTCATAAATTGTCAAATTGGCCATAACTTTTACCGTTATTCGTTGCTGCCAACTGGGGTGGCAAGGCTTTCTTTTAGGGTGGCATTTGCCACCCTATGCCACCCCGGTAGATCCGCCCCTGGGTGTGGGTGTGTGGTTGGGTTTGTGTCTCAAAAATGTGAAAGATATACAGTAAGTGGATGAGTGGGAATGAATGGTATATGGGGAGGAGTGGAATGTTGATAAATTGTATATGTGGATGAGTGGAAGCATAGAGAGTGTATGGTTGGGGAGGTGGGTATGTAAAAGTATGAATATGAGCATGCATGAGTCTGGTTTAAGATTCTTTGGAGTAGAGGAATACTGTTGTACTCTGATTGGAGTATGGAATTACACAGTATGCTGGTATATGTACTACTTCTTTTTAGAAATAATAAAAATAATAATAAAAAAAACTCTGGTCCGCTTGAAAATGGGGGTCTCAGTTCACTTCCAACTGCACTAGAGTTGGGTTCACTTTATGTAAGAATGCAATCCAACACAAATGGAGCTCAGCGTAAATTCAGTCAGGAAGACTTCTATTCGTGGTCTCACCCCCTTTTACTGTCAGCTGGGCGGTGGGTGTTACGGTGTAAACCACTTAGAGTCTGGCACTTAAGTTACAACCAATCACAGCTGACTACCGTGTTTTAAAGCTGTCTTCTCTCCTGCTTCTGTCAGTTGTTTTCAGACTTCAGTGCGAGTGGTGCGTTGGCTTATGGCACTTGCGTTTGTCCTGTATTGCGTCTGGTTCGGCACTGTCGCCATGTCGGATTCCGACTCTGGTTCTTTGGGGGTCCCGGATCCTGGACGGGGGGTTTCTCCCGTGGTTGGTGCTGTTTCTCCGGATGGGGTTCGCCGGAGCTCCCGCCTGGCGGGGATGCCCGGTTCTCGTTCGGAGGGGACGGAGGTTTTGCTGCAGGATCTTCATCTTCGTGGGATCACTCCGGCTTCGGGGCTGGACTCCCCTGATATCCGGGTGCTGGCGGAGGTGGCTGCGTGTGTCTCTCCGAGGGATGTGCTGGCCGTACCGGCGGCGGCTCGTGGTCGTAAGCGGACCAGGAAGGCGGATACTCCTCCCTGTGCCCCGCCGAAGCGTCGCGGTGGCGGGTCTTCCCGCCGGGTCTTTCCGCCGGCCTGCTGCTGCTGCTGTTCCCGGTGGTTCCTCGGAATCCGGCCTTATTATCGAGTCTCTGCAGGCTCTGGGCAGATCCATGCAGTCTCTGGAGGCGAGACTGCTGGCTGTGGAGGGCTCCTCAGCTGCCGGCGCTTCGGTGACTGTTAATGCCGCGCTGTCTTCTGCGGCCCTGCCGGGTCCCTGTTTTTCTCAGCAGTCTGCGTCGGCTCCGGTTGACGTTACGTATTCCCTGGCTTCGAGCATGGCATCGTCTGCTATGGGTAGGCCCTATATCTCCGAAGCTGCTAATGTCTCGGCCCGGATGAGATTGAAAATTCTGCTGGGGGAGGACATCAATTTAGTGAGCCTTATTTTACCGTCACCGGAGTGCGATAGGTCTCTGGTCTCCGGGGGGAATTTTTCTGCGGTGTTTAAATTGGCGGATCCCAGGCTTTCTAAAGAGCTGTCGATCGGGCAGTTCGTGGTGGCTTTCGGGATCTACCGGGATGTGATTTGTTCTGTTTATCCGGACCGGAGACAAGAGTTTGATGTGTATCTGGCGCTCATCGCTGATCTTAATTTGAGGTACAGTAGGAACGTGTTTTATCAGTACCACAAGGCTTTTTCCAGGAAGTCTGCTATGTTTATAGCCCGATCCAATGTCCGCCTGAACTGGTCCATTCTTGACACTGAGCTTTTGCTCTTGGTCGCGGGGGGGTCCCCGGCGTTGGCGTGTGTGACTTGCGGCGTTGCTGGACATTTTGCCTCCCTCTGCCCTAGTGTGGCGTTTCGGCGTGACGTGGCAGGGGCAGGTCCGGCGCGACGGGCTTCTCAAAGTACTTCGGTTCTTGGTGTGGATTCCCGTGGGCGTCAGGCCTCTCTCAGGGTTTTCGGGTGGGTGTGCTCTCCTATCCAACCGTGACGCACGTATGTAAAAATCTTCTTTCCGCCGTCTCTGATCCCGATACCGTGTCACTGCTGTTGGATGCGGAGGTCAAAAAAGGGTATGTCATCGGGCCGTTTGCTTCTTCTCCGTTTTCTGTTTCGTTCTAGTCCTATTGGCGTTGCTACTCGTAAATATTCAGGTAAGAAGCGGCTGATTTTTGATCTGTCCGCCCCACGCCGCGGCGAGATTGCTAGCATTAATAGCCTCATACCGCCCGTGCCTTTTTCTCTGCATTACGCTACTGTTGATAATGCCATCAGGTTGATTAAAGTGGCTGGTAATGGGGCTTGGCTCTCAAAGGCTGATATCACTGACGCATTCAAGATCGTGCCCATTCATCCTTCCCAGTGGCCTCTTTTTGGCGTTAGATGGGATTCCAAGTACTATTTCGGGGTGCGGCTGACTTTTGGGTGTCGGAGTAGCCCGTGTATTTTCAACCACATTTCGGAGGCTCTGTGTTGGATCCTGCTTAACAGGGTCGGGGTGCCGTCCGTGCTTCATTTGCTGGATGATTTTCTGCTCGTTGACCCCCCTCAGGATGGTGCTGGTTCGTCCCTTGGCAAGCTCCGGGCTTGTTTTCAGTCTCTTGGCGTGCCTCTGTCGGATGCTAAAACTGTTGGTCCCGATACCCGCCTGGAATTTCTCGGCATTACCCTTGATTCGGTTCGTATGGAAGCTTCTCTTCCGCTGGAGAAGTTGCAGCGTATCCGAGGGATTGCTGCGTCTTTTCTTGGCGTGGGTAGCGTGACCAAACGGCAATTGCTTTCGCTTCTCGGTCATTTGAATTTCGCCATGCGCGTTATTCCCCAGGGCCGCTCATTCATTTCTCGGCTGTTGGATCTGGCTTCCTCCGTGCCTGGTCTACATGATGTCCTGTCCTTGGATGCCGGGTGCCGCTCTGATTTGGGTTTCTGGTTTCGTCTCTTGAGTGAATGGAACGGGGTGTCTTTTTTTTATGATGACGTGGCATATTCCTCCGATGCGATGCGGTTGTTTACCGATGCTGCCCCGTCTGCGGGGTTTGGGGGGTTTTTCCTCGAGCAGTGGTTTGCGGGCCACTGGCCTGCCGAGTTCACAGCGTAAGACTCCTCGGCGTTGTATGAGATATACCCAATTGCTGTTGCATGTCACGTATGGGGCTGTTATTGGTCTCGGAAACGCATATCAGTACTTTGCGACAATCAGTCTGTGGTCAGCATCATTAATAAAGGGCGTTCTACCTGTAATAGAATCATGCCTTTCATGAGACGCATCACTTGGTCAGCTGTCATGAACAACTTTATTAATACTGCCCGACATGTCCCCGGTCACTATAACACAGCAGCTGATGCTCTTTCTCACTTTCAATTTCAGACCTTTCGGAGCCACTGCCCCGCAGCCAGCCCGGTACCAGTAGTGCTTCCCTCTCTGGTAGACTTAGCTCTATATTAAACCAGGTACCCGTACATGCTTATGGTGATTCTGCCAGGTTTTATATGAGGAAGGGTTTGGCCGTGTCAACACTAAGAACCTATGAGTTGCCTGGTATACTTTTGCTTTCTTTTGTGTTTCCGTTGATGTTCCACTAAAACCCGTTCTCATCAATACGGTTTGTGCTTTCATTTGCTTTTGCACTGATACACGTAAGTTTAAACCTCAATATACTCGTGGGTTGCTTGCAGGCATACAGTTCAATATCAGATGCTATGATCAGTCGTTTCCTAGCCTGTTTTCCAATCCCACAATTAAACTGATTCTAAAAGGTATAGCTAAGGTTCATCCTTCCACTCCTGACCTTAGACAGGCTATCACCCTTAGCAGGGCTCGACATTAAGGCTTGTCCGCTTGTCCGGGACAAGTGGATTTTTTGTGGGACAAGTGGAAGAGAAATTTACTTGCCCCACTGGACAAGTTAAAACTCAAACAAAACAAAATGCCACTCATTTCGTCAATGTTACAGAATTGAAACAAATACATATTTTACCCCACAATCCCGGGCAGCGGGCCGCTAACGTTAGACCCAGCCCGCTGTTCAGCGCATTCTCAAAAAGCAGCATGAAAGCACGCCGAGCTGGCGGTGTTAGCTTGCTAACTCCACCTTAACGTTACCTCCTCGCCACATCGTTCACAGAAAACAAGCTGAAAACAGAAGTCACTCGTGGCGATAGCAATGTGCTTTGTGTGGATGAAGCATTATATACGTTATTATGTGCCACTCATTCCGTTTATGTTACAGATTTTACTTTACCGATTTGAAACAAATACATTAACTAACGTTAGACCCAGCAGCAGTGGGAGAGCGGACCGCTGACGTTAGACCCAGCCCACTGTTCAGCTCCTTCTCTGTAAGCGATACAGCAAGAAAGCACCGCGGAACCAGCAAGCCAGGCAGCGGTGTTAGTTAGCTAACGTTAGCATGCTAACTACGCTTTAACGTTACCCTGTCCCCACATCGTTCACAGAAAACGAGGCGAATAAAGCTGTCACCGTGGCGATAGAAGTGTGCTTTGTGCGGATGAAGCATGAAGTTAATTTGACTCTTGACGGCTGGCTCTCTGCCTCGTAACGTTACTAGCTGCTCCGCTACTCGTTTGTAGCGGATTAAATATCAGGTAATAATCAACTGTAAAGTAGCTACACCTTTTTAAAGGATCCCTTGGTAAGTGAAATTGTAGAAAGAAAAAAAAAAAACACGCTGACACCAACAATTAGTGGCAAAATCCATTGTTATGTCTACAAAATTATTTTAGATATAGTATAAGTTCAAGTCACCACTACCTCTGGTCAAAATATTGAATTAGTATCTCAATATATTGACTCAGTATCTCAGAATATAAACAAAGAATATCAAAGTAATGAGAAACTATAAAATATTGACTTAATCTCAATATATTGGCTTAGTATCGTAATATTGACTTAGTAACTCAACATATTGGTTCAGTATCTCAATATATTGACTTAGTAACTCAGAATATCTCAATATATTGACATAGTAACTTAGAATATTGACTAGGAATCTGAAAGTAATGAGAAACTTTAAAATATTCACTTAGAATCTCAATATATTAACTTCTGCACACCGGCGTGCAAAGTATAACTTTGTATTATGAGTCTGGAGATCCATTTTTCTTGTTGAAGGGGAAATCTATTGTTGGGACACATTTGTTTCTACTGTTTAAACTGAATTGTATTAATGTTGATAGTGTTTGGATGCTTTCAATGGTTTCTTCAAATTCTGCATTAGCAAAACACAAAAAAAAATTATAAAATGATGAATCTTTACCCGGACAAGTGACTTTTGTTCATGGACAAGTGAAACGTAAATGTACTTGTCCGAAGGACAAGTGCCTCAAAAAGTTCATGTCAAGCCCTGCTTAGGGTTTTGCATGTTTTGGTGTCAACGCTACGTTGCGGGGTAATTTCCTCCTATGTCGATTCGTTATTGGAAGCTGTGTTCTTTATGGCATTTTATGGCTTTTTGAGGTGTAGTGAATTTACCACTCCATCCAAGATATTTAATCCCAACCGAGATATATCGTTTTCTGATTTAACCTTTCATTCCCGACATTACAGCTTGCTACTCAAGCATTCTAAAAGTGGTAGCTCTTGTTCAATCATTGTAGCCCGTAACGATACACAGTTTTGCCCTTTTACAGCTATGATTAAGTATCTCTCTTGCAGGCCCCAGAGCAGTAACTCGTCACCCTTATTCGTTATTCCAGGGGATTTTCCTATGTCGAAACGTTGGTTCAACCAGCATTTGAAATTGGTTCTTATAAAGGCTAACATTCCACCAAAGGGTTATACAAGTCATTCATTTAGAATAGGGGCTGCTACTATTGCTGCTAGTCAGGGCATCTCCAGTACATCTCTACAACAACTCGGACGGTGGGCTTCCTCAGCGTACTCTTCATACATTCGCCCTGAAGTAGAGGACGTCATCAATAATCAGAGATCCCTGAAACCGTGACGAGGTAAGATTGCATATAACTGGTGGCGGCACATGTTCGGGTGTTTCTCAAATGGCATTCCCGTATTGTTCACAGCAGTTGTTATTGTTCATGGTTCCTGCGGGTTCCCGATGTGAGGGGGTCCAGCTCGAATTGCAGTTTTCTGTCTTACGTTCACAGATGCGTTGTCTTGTAGAGGGTCGTGTTCTCCCTGCCTGGCTAGCCAAGTCGTGCCCAGCTGTGTAGCCGACGTTTGTTTGCACCGGCCTGAATTGCCGACGTTTATTTGTACCGGCCTGAATTGCCGATGTTTTGTTCGTACCGGCCTGCATCGCCAATGTTTATTTGTACCGGCCTGACGCCGATGTTTTATTTGTACCGGCCTGAATTGCCGATGTTTCATTTGTGCCGGCCTGACTTGCCGATGTTTTATTTGTACCGGCCTGAATTGCCGATGTTTTATTTGTACCGGCCTGTATTGCCGATGTTTCATTTGTGCCGGCCTGACTTGCCGATGTTTTATTTGTTCCGGCCTGAATTGCCGATGTTTTATTTGTGCCGGCCCGTATTGCCGATGTTTTATTTGTACCGGCCTGAATTGCCGATGGTTTAGTTTGCACCGGCTGGTTTGCCGAGGTTTCGTTCTACGGCCTATTGCCGTGGGAGTTGGCTTACACATGTCATGGGGTATAATTTTGGCATAGTAGGGTAGGTGTTCATTACTAATTCATCACTGATTAAGTAACACCTTTTATTCCGGGTCACAGACAGTTGTGGCAGCATAAGGTACGTTAATCACATCTTCATCTTTGTTTTGGGGGATGTGCTTGGTTTTCCTAAACCAAAGAATTGGATAGATACCCTTCCAATGGAGACTAATCTCCAAAACTACTATGTTCCATATACTATGTCTATGTACTTGGTTCTTCTATTAAACGTTTGCATATCTGCAACGGAGTCTCTCCTGATTGAAATGGAGCTCAGCGTAAATTCAGTCAGGAAGACTTCTATTCGTGGTCTCACCCCCTTTTACTGTCAGCTGGGCGGTGGGTGTTACGGTGTAAACCACTTAGAGTCTGGCACTTAAGTTACAACCAATCACAGCTGACTACCGTGTTTTAAAGCTGTCTTCTCTCCTGCTTCTGTCAGTTGTTTTCAGACTTCAGTGCGACCCGCCTCCTCCCCTTTCTCCTCCCGGCCTTCGGTCGGCGTTCTCGGTCTTCTCCTGGCTGTCGGCTCTGGTTCGTCTCCGGCTCCCCTTGCCGCCACCGGTGTCTGGTTTCCATTGGGGGATGTGCTTGGTTTTCCTAAACCAAAGAATTGGATAGATACCCTTCCAATTGAGACTAATCTCCAAAACTACTATGTTCCATATACTATGTCTATGTACTTGGTTCTTCTATTAAATGTTTGCATATCTGCAACGGAGTCTCTCCTGATTGAAATATAGAAAGTGAACCAAAATTGCATTTACTAGCCTAAAATTTCAACCTTACCTATGATTTAATGGATGATAACTTTCAAGTCCATAACCAATTATGACCACACATCGCTCGCCGTCTGTGTGACAACACATCATAATCTGTCTCTCTCATCATACATTTAAATTATAGACTGAACTCCAATTACAACCCTGGTTGGAAGAAAGATAATGAATATAAGAAAAAGATCAAAACAAATACATTTTACATTTCCACTGTCCTAGGTGGGCATTTAAATAATATATTATATATTATCTTATTATATCACTTGCAGAGGTGGGTAGTAACGAGTTACATTTACTCCGTTACATTTACTTGAGTAAGTTTTTGAAAAAATTATACTTTTAGGAGTAGTTTAAATCACTATACTTTTTACTTTTACTTGAGTAGATTTGTGAAGAAGAAACTGTACTCTTACTCCGCTACATTAGGCTTGGTTTCACTTGGAATCTCTCTCTCTCTCTCTCTCTCTCTCTCTCTCTCTCTCTCTCTCTCTCTCTCTCTCTCTCTCTCTCTCTCTCTCTCCCCCCCTTCTGCACCGAGCTCCGCCTGATCTTCTATAAGAACGGTGACGCCGTTATCAATCGAGTATTGATCGGTCAGTAGGCAGTGCTTTTACACCGGTTGATGTCTGATCTCCAACTTAACCTGCTCCCGACCAGGCTAGGCGTCAAGCATAAGTTAACCCGGTAACAAGTGATCCACCTTCGTGATACAGAAAACCCTGGTGAACCTGAAGTTACCTCGTTAACCCCAAATCTTGCTTGTAGTACAGGCCTCTGGCCTCATAATGAAAGCATGTTTACCTTAGTAAAAGTGCCAAACAGCAGCTACATTACCTTGTTCTAGTTCTGCCTGCAGAGCCTGGTAAAAAAAGTATAAAGGTTTGGAAGTTTGTGTTACTTGTGCTTATTTTTTTTTTTTGTATTATTATTTTATTTATTTAATTTTTTAAGTACTTGAATTTACCTGGATTATTTTTAATTTAAGCTATTTTGTAATTAATTAATTAATTTAAATTTGTTTAATTGATTGGATGAACTATAATTTGCCTAAAAGATGATTATTTTGTATTTTTGTCTGTCTGATTGAATGCTTGTGTTAAAAAATAAATCAGACATTACTCAACAGTTACTCAGTACTTGAGTAGTTTTTTCAACAAGTACTTTTTTACTCTTACTCAAGTAATTATTTGGATGACTACTTTTTATTTTTACTTGAGTCATATTATTCTGAAGTAACAGTACTTTTACTTAAATACAATTTTTGGCTACTCTACCAGCCTCTGATCACTTGTATGATTTTGTATGCAAAGTACATATGCTCATTGTGTGTTGTGATAGGAATTTTGAAGCTACTTTAAAGTCTGCTGCGGGAACATTTTTGAGTTGAAATCCCATCAAATATTTCATTCCCCAGTCAGAGTACCTTCTCCATTTGAAGTCTTAATCCATCAAAGAAAACGGAGTGGTTTTTATTTTGTCTGTAGCTTCCTTGTTCCTCTCAGCCAATAACCTTGATAACTGCCAGTGAGTTTCTGAACGAGCAGCATTACATGCAAATGAATGGATTTGTTTATGCTGGCACTAATAGCTGTAAACTGGATTTGATACCTGAAGTGAGAAACATTTAGCAGTGCTCATTCATAATGCCAAGTATGTCAAATTTTAACTTTTATTTTTAGCATTTACATTAATTGTCTGAAGACATGTAGTATTGCTCTGCCAGTCATTGTGACTGGCGCCCTAAGTTTGTTTACTATCAACTCAATAGTAATGTATTCTATCCTGTGTACTATTGAATTGGTGACAACCTACTTACAGGAAAAATAAATAAGTGTCAGTATGCATATGGCCTCACTTTTGTTGCACCCTTTAAAACACTGTGTACTCCTTGCAATACTCTACTCCCTCCTCGGTTACCAGCAATTGTGTGAAGGGGGCGTGGGGGCGGTGCGCGGTCACGTAAGGTTTGTATCATGTGGACGCGCCAACAGTTTTGTTGTCTTTACTTAGTATTCCTCATGGGGTCAGTAGAAACTACGCACTATAGCTTTAACAGTGAGCTAAAATGTAGCTTATTCAAAAATAGTCTGGCAACAGACTAACTTATTCTCAGTATGTTAACTGATGACTTGATGTTTCCAATTGTGTAATGCTTGCAGCATTTCCAAATAAAAACAATACTGATTGACCTTGTTATTTTATTACGTAGGACAATCTTGCAGTAAAAAGCTTTTACAATTACAATTGATTGATTGAATCCTCAAAAGCATGCATTGAAAACCCCAAAACTGTAGAAGATAGTCCAGCTGATGTTGTTCTATAACACTACTTTGTGAGATTTGAGGCTTACATGAAAATGTCAGTTACAGTAGGCTAAGTCCTGGGTCATTTGGTTTACTTTCTTATTTTTCTGAATTCAGTAAGAGTCAAATGAAAATTATATGTTGTTTATCTAACTGTATTAGTGATCATTGCTGTGTTATAAAATAAAGCTTAATTGTATTATTGTCTTAACACATTATTGACATAGGCCTATGTGTGTAGATATTTTCTTTTCTCATAAAACCAGTTAGTTTTATAATCAATTAAATGACTGCTTCCTTTTTAGGGACACACTTGCAGTGATGGAAAAAGTACTCAGTTCTTACTTAAGTAAAAGTAGGAGTACCACAGGGTAAAAATCCTCTTACAAGTAAAAGTCATGCATTCAGTTTTTTACTAAAGTAAAAGTACAAAAGTAGTATAAGATACTTAAAGTACCAAATGTAAAAGTACTCATTATTCAGAATGGCACATTTCAGAGAAATGTATATTATATTTTTGCATTATTACGTACATCACTTTAATGTTGAAGCTGGTGAAGGTGGGGCTAATTTCAACTCTCTTCTATACTTTGGATAGCTGAGGGCTGAGTAGCTTAATAATTATCCTCACTGGGATCAATACAGTTTTATCTTAATCTCTGTTGATTATAGTTTGCATTATTTATTTGAATCTGTAAAATAACTAGCAGTGTTGGGCAAGTTACTTTCAAAATGTAATACATTATAGATTACTAGTTACTGTCATTTGAGAGTAATTAGTTACATTACAATATTACTGTCTCTGAATTGTAATGCGTTACACTACTTTTGCATTACTTTTGAGTTACTTTCACTAAAATAATAGCGGAAGTTTGACTTGGCAGCTAGCTTGTGAATTTCACCACCGGATCAATAAAGTCTCCTCTTTATCCACTTTGATACATCATAGATTATTCATAATATTTTGTATATTTAATATGGATAGGCAAAGTAACTTAAGCTATAAAAAATAGATAAGTAAAACGTACAATATACAAGTAGGAGAAAATGAAAATACTCAATTAAAAGTATCTTATGGTTGTATTGAAGTACGGCATTGTTGTAAAATGTTTATTTAAAGCACTCACTGCATGAAAAGTGGGATTTTCGTCAGTATTCGGCACTGTAGATTGTCGTGGAACTTCAGGTTTACGACTGCACACGGCAATTTACAGGCAACACCGAAAACGGCCGGAAATTGTCGGAAATTGACGTGGGCCTTGCTTGGCAGTTGTCCCCCCATGACCCCCCCTCCCTCTAATTCTAACGGAGGCTTTCACATGTAAATGAAAATGCTGTGAGCTATACAAATGCAAATCATGGTAGCAGCAGGGGGGAGTTTTAACCCAGGTGACATTTTTCTAAAAGGTATTAACTTAATTTTAAGAAAATCTCTTAAAATAGATCAGACTCAGTATAGCCTAATTGTAGACTCTTCAATTTTAGCTTGAATTGATTTATTTAATGAAAGTATGCTAGATTAATTACTTTGTATGCCATTAGCAATGACCAATGTTATGTAAAAAAGATACACAAAATAATTTATTTCAACAATTAGTTTTACAGGCTTTGCCACAAAGGTAAAATGTGCATTCCATGATTCATTCACAGTCTCCTCGAGCTCAACCACTGTGCATAGTGACATGACTACAGTGGCCTTTCTTTGGTCTTACTCATCCAACATTGTCTGGTGGAATGGAGACAGAGGCTCCACTGTACAGTTTTCTAAGAGAAGTCTTTCTGCTGACACCAAAACACTGTGCTTCACATAAAGCATATCAGGTTTGTCATTGCATGACAAGGTCCCAACCATTCTTAAAATACTGGCAAATTCAGCACCATATTCACATGTCCATGGCATATGAAGCTGTTGGCTTTGCTGAAATGGCCTCATAATCCAGACTTCAATTGTCCTATTATTAAGCTTTCCCAGTAAACCATTATAACTCACTGTAATTCACCTCCACACCAGTATGTGCGCTGTTCGCGCCCTGCTGGTTAATCTGCTCCACGGTCTCTCTCTATCATACTGCCCCGCCCCCTACCCCCGCCCTCACTGCTTCCATTTAAAAAAAATCGGCGGGACTCGGGAGATGAGTCAGAGAGTTAGAGCAAAAACTTCCGAAATATGGGAATATTTCAGGCGAAATGGTAAAAGAGTTGTCTGTACACTCTGTCAAACTTCACTTGGAAACACACAGGAGTTGTTCAAGACGTTTGGAGCGTTTTTTTTCTCTCCTCCATATCTCCTCTGGGGCTCCAAAGATGCGCTCACAGAAAAGAAGAAGTCAACGTAAGTATATGATTATTAATGAAATGGCGAGCTAGTCTGTACTGTTTATTAACTCTTGATCGTACAGTGACTGTCTTTGGATGTTAAACAGGCTACTTAGACTTGGCAGTAATGTTTTAAACCCCACCAAGTTTAAATGCGAGCAGCACAGAGCTGTGGCTGCTTTCAGCGTCATTCATTACAGGGGCAAGCTGGTGATGTTGCTTTATAAAAGTATATCCTCCTGAGACCCATTGACTTATGTCCACTGTAGTGGACATTTGAGTTTCATTCCTCTCCTTGGAATCGTTTGTGCAAGTCTCTTAATTCCTGCTGTACTGTACAGAGGACATCCTGGGCTTTTCAGTGATGTGTTATTTGATTGGCTGGGAGGCCGGGAACCGCCTCTTTCTTTTAATCCAAAATGGACAGCATAGGAACAAGCACATTTTATGGAAAGATAAGAGATGAGTCAAATATTATTATTTATTTTATGATAATCATATATTTTCTTGTTCATTAAGGTGTTAGGAATCATATATTGAGTTCTGATAGAAACTACATTATGTATCTTTTGAAAAATTGGCATTTTATGAATGTCAATTATAGTGGACATCAGGACTATCTTCATGTAAATAATGACTCCACATCTACCAAATTTGTCTTTTTTCATACTCAAATGATCCTGTTGTCCACTACAGTGGACATTCTTTAAATAAATAAAAATAAAAAAATTTAAATTGTAAGATGTTTTTTTTAACCTTAAACAGGTATGGAATCACAAAAAAATCTGATTAGGAAAAACAAAATTTTCCTCGGTTCTCAGGAGGATATTTTTTTTTTTATCTCGTAATTTTCAGAAAGCTGTCCGCCGTCTTCACAACTCTGATATAAACTGTAGCAGGCGGTACGAACCGGAGCAAGGGTGAGATTTAAAGAATATGCTTTCATTTAATGAATTTCATTAATTCTTCTGTATAAGGACATAGATACGTTAATAGATACCGATCTTAACCATGGTTGTTTTTTTGTTTTTTTTACAGACTAACCTCGCCTCATAACGAGGCTGTGACCTATATTTGCTCGGAGCTGAATGCAAGTCCAGATTTACATGACGCTGATAATGACGCCATTGTGTGTAAGTAATTTTTACTTTTTCATCTTTCCTTGTTTAATTTTACTGTGACTTGTGTTTTTTATTCATACCACTCTCATTTAATTGTTTTCCAGCTGCCTGTAAGACATATTACGAGACAGCACGCAGGAGCTTCAGCTAGAAACAACCAGATGTGGCATCGCGGGCAGAAGCTGTGAAGAGTTGAGCTCGGAGTTGGTCGAGAAGAAAAGAGGTTAAGATTAGATCCGTTTGGTCAATGTGAATATTTTTTCAGGTGCATTCATAGGTGTGTTGTGGCCATAAATAAATATCACGCAGTACTGATTGTCTTTATTGATTGATTTTACAGCTGCTGGAAGCGAGACAGAGTGTGCTGGCTGCGGGTGAGGTGGGCATTTGGAAGTGCGCCACAGGGACATCCAGGACAACGCACTCCAGACGTCTGCAAAATGGACCGAATCATACCGAATGCTGCCGGTTACCAACAGCTCCGAGGCGGCCGTGGGTTAGGGGTGGACGGTGCTGCTTCTCGTGAGCGTGGGATATTTATTTTGTGTGCTGTATGTCTCCGATGCTTTGTACATAGTTTTTTTTTCTGATTGCGTTTGTGTTTTGTGTAAATAAAGCTCTATCTTTGAATAAACAGCACGTTCCTGGCAAATCATTTTAACTATGATAATCATGACATGAATATACAGCATATATGAAATAAATAAGAAAAAAAAAATATATATATATATATAAATAAAAATTTTATTATAATAATAATGGCCCAGGTTGACCAATAGCCTAATCCGTGACAGACCTGTCAACCAATCACGAGAGGGGGCTCTCCACATACGTCATGGTTCGTTTCCGACAATATGTGGCACAGACGAACGTGACGTTCGCAGCCTGTAAATTGTCAATAACTGCCGAAAATTAGGGGGATTTCCGGGCGTTTAAAGGCATTTACGGGGACAGAAATCCCACTTTCCATGCAGTGACTTGAATAAGAAATTCATGTTGTTTAGTTTAAAACAGTCTAAAGGAAATGGTCAATTATAGTGTGATTAAAACTAACTATTTACAGTACTTGATTTACAGCTGATATTTGAAAAGGTCCACACCCTTATTTTTTTTTAACAGTAATATAGTTTTACTGCGAACCGTCACAGGAAGTGCTTTTATTTTAAAGTAGCCTACACGGAAGTTGTCTGTTGTGTACTCTTGCTAGCTTACTGAGATGCAACATGCCCGTCAAGCTAAGTTGCTCACTTTCTTGTTTGTAAAACTCCAATTGTAATAATTATTACTGTTCATGACAGCAACATATTGAACAGTAAATGGTCACGGTAAAAGACAAGCGTTTTTGGTCGTCATTCGAAGCAGTTCCACTACAGGCAGAGTTACTATCCACGGCTGATAAACTGCAATGATTTACGTGTAACAACCTAAACATTAATTCCCGACATGTTTAAATCTGTCAGCGGCTCGGACACACTGCTGTCCGAGCTGACGTACCCTCACCTGTTGGGACACAGATGTTATGAAATAATACGCACAGCTTTTTTTTTGCCTGTGAACAAATGCTTTGCGGTGTTGGGAAATTCTTAAAAATGTTTGCATTAAAATGCGTTGTAACTCGCGTTACTGAGATTGTAACGGGTAATAATATTACCGAAATTGAATTAGTAATGCGTTATATTACTGCGTTACAGCAAAAAGGAATACATTACTGTAATTGCATTACTTTTGTAACGCGTTACTCCCAACACTGATAACTAGTAAGTAAAGTCATCAATTAAACTTAGTGGAGTAAATATATTTGCCTCTGTAATGTAATAAAGTAGCAGAAAATGACTACCTCAAAATTGTACTTAGGTCTGGTATTTGAGTAAATGTGCTTCCCATTGCTGCACAATTGTGCCATTCAAGCCTCAATGTGATTTCTGCACTGTGCCCCAATCGGCAAAAGAAAATTAAAATATTTATTTAGAGCTTTGTTTTGTATTCAATGGGAGTGAGTGTTTGCAATCTCCAGACCTTGAAAACAAAGTCAACAATTTCCACAAGATTCCACAGGAAGTCCCTCTAAGATGAAAAATGTATCAATTTGTTGTTTACAATGAAGATATTGCATAATGTGTCCTGACATCCTCTCGTGAGGCAAAAAGACCTTCTACTGTTCCATGTAATTCTTCTCTCAGCCAAGAACCCTGTTCTTTACAGTGATAGCAGATGGGGGAAGGGTTAACAAAGATTAAAAGATAAAACTTTGATTTAATCATCACATACAACGTTGAAGCATACTCAAACATATCTTTGAAATGTTTTCTGGGTTTTGTCTACCCCCCTTCTTTCATGGTAAGTCTCAATCTTTCTGTCTGTGCTCACTTTTCTTCTTTTACACTGTCCCCTGTCTTTCATGTGCCAACTCCCATCGCCATAGGTGGTCCGGTCATGTCATTCATAAAAAATGACCGCAGGTTTACTTCCCCCTTAACCTGCGTGACTTCCACTCTATTTATATCTGAACTCATTTTACAGTCACTGGCACACACACTATATAACCCACAAACATCAATATATGTACAGAGGTGTTGGCTGCTAGTCAGGATCAATCGACACACTGTGCATTCAAGTGACATTGCTCAACAATGAGTAATAATATCCAGCAGGTCTGAGTGGTTCTGTAATGCTGTTACTGTTTACCTATACCAATGTTTTTATTTATCAAGCCCCATTTACTGTGATCAGCAACGTGATACCCCAGAGTAATCGTTCACTATGTATAACAGCTATCTCGGTCTTTCTCAGATTTTCCAGTCATTGTATAAATTTGACTTCAGACTCTGAGGAACAAAAAGAGACAAAAAAGAATCTCTTGAACTGATCACAGATGGTATCATACATAAGCCCTTGAATAATCAAAGACATTTCTAATTAATATTCTTTGTTTATCTACACAATAACACCCTTCTCTCCATTAGCTATTGATGGGATTTTGAAAAATTGTCAAAGCAGAAGAAGACTGTAATCAGAATTAAAGATGAGGAAAATGCTCAATTCTTTTTATTTCTCTGCTGTCTGTGTATTTTTTGTATGTTCATTAGATAAGAAATAGCCAAACTAGACCAAACAGCAAACACTAGAGCCTAAAGCGTGCAATAGAATAAACTGATTAGTTGTGGTATGTATATTGTTATCTATATCAGCTAAAATTCTATTTTCCCCCTCTTTCACAAAGTCTACTCTTTAATATTGCAACAGAAAAAAGAAACTAAAGAAGTCTTTAAAGTCTCTTACTGGTATCACTTTAAAGACTTATTTAACGGCTGCTGCATCTGACTCCTATTGGCTTATTGATAAAGTCATTCATTTAAAACAACAACAACTAGAAGGGCACTCAGAGGGTGCAGACCTCTGCCAAGGCATGCCCTCTCTCCCAATGTTTATACAGCATGAATTTTCCCTGTGGAGAACTAATTTTTCTGATTATTCCTAGGGATCGACCAATATGGATTTTTTTTAGTGTCGGTGCAGATTTTTTTTCATCGGCCTTAGCCGATGACCAATACGGGCTGCCGATTTTCTTGAGCAGATATTTGGAGCCGATACTGCTTTTGCTCCCTTCACTTTATAAAAATGCAAACCCTGCCACGCTGGATTTGTTTTTGGAATCTGCTCTGCCATTTCTTTAAAAACAATAAACAAAAACCCAGATCAGTGTCACTTCTGCAATCATCTTACATTCATATCACCCAAATTATGTGTGCAATGTGCATCATATTGATGGGTGCACTGCATATGGTTAACTGTGCAAGGGTAAAAGGCTTTCATCAACATCTACAACACAGCCTTGATGATGCATTGCTTGCTGACATATTATAAGACAGATATAATCAGGTCATCACAAAATGTCCTTTGTCAACACATTTAAATAATTTAAGAAAACAATAAATCTGAAAAGTAGCCATTGAAATAAAGTGCTTGATTTGTAATTTAAGACTGCCATGGTGCTAGTGGGGGAGGGGCAGTGCATGGTCTGCACATGAACTGCAGCGTCTCCAGCAACACAGAGCTGCCTGTGGACGCAAATATCCACACAAAGCATACATCAGCCCGATATATCAGCAGGCCGATAAAATCGGTCTATCACCAATTATTCCCACAGCACATGAATGCAGCACAAACGCCGGTAAGTGAAGAATAATTTGTGTATCTGCCTCGTGATTCAGACTGCTCCATCATTTAATAGGTTCTTCCCTGACCCATGCGTTACCCTTCCACCAAGTTTAATGAAAATCAGGCCAGTAGTTGTTCCATAATCCTGCTGACAGACAAACAAACCAACAGAGAAACCGAGCCAAAAACATGAGCTCCACAACCTCCTCCTAGTCTTTGTTATAATACGTATATAGGCTACTGTTTTTTATGTCAGCAATGCCAACAAGTTCTCATACTTTTCTAATTCTGAAGCCCCTATTGGAAGGATACAGACATCCAAGGAGTGCTTTTCTTTTTTGCAAAATTTAATTTATTTTCCCTATAGTATCCGAGCGCGGCAACAAAAGCATGATTGACATTTTATGTTTAGGTAACTCAAAGCACTTGGTTATGTGCTGTAAGGTTAGGAAAGATGCAGCCATTGGTTAAATATGGAATAATGAAATGGTGACAAGCAAGGCTGGTAATCTTTTTCAATATTTAATCATAACCATTCTTTCCCCTATAACCAACCACAAATGGATGATGTTAATCCTGCACTTGCAACATAACTTTACGGGAAGCTTCATGGACTGGAAAAAAAAAGATGCTAGTTAAAATTCCAGGCAGCAATTATGTTTCCTTCCATGTATTTGCATATTTTGTTGAAGAATAAATGCAACTTATAGGAGAGAGAGTTGTCTGTTTTGTGGAGGCAGATTTACATAAATTAGTATGTCTCACATTGTGTTTACAGCTGTAAGGGATGGGCTTATTAAATATTAATGATGAGAAGGGTTCGTTATGTTGAATCGTGTTTTTGTTTTAGCTTAACTGAACTTAAAAGAGCATTCAGAGGACAAAACGCCTTAAAGGATGACTTGCTAACTATTGTTATGTGTATATGCTGCAATGCGTAGTATCACTATATCTAAAATATGCTTACATTTATGTCTTGCCTTTTATGTAAAGTAAAAAAACAAGACTATTCCATAGAGGTTTGGATGTAGCTCCCATTGTGAGCCAATGGTTGTCAGCCTGGGTTAAAGCAGCAACTGCTGCTATAGAAGAATATGTGTACTGCCTCATTGACAATGGAGGTCAAAAGGAACCTAAAATTGTTTATGTACAGTAAGAAAAGTTTGGGTTTTTATGAAGGGTTGCTTCATTCAAATTACAAAAAAAACATACACTCAGATGCGAGTTGATAAGATCCACCTAGCTAAAAATAGAGCAGTCTATGTTAAGAGTTGTGAAATAAATTCCCCTTTCATGAAAGTTATAATGTTCAGATGTTGTTGAAATGTTGCAAAGATTCCACTTTGTGGTCATTTTGGAGACTAGGTCATGGTGCTGTTACAGTGTTATATTGTGATAGATATAGATATATATATATATATATATATATATATATATATATAGTGATATAAATAGGGTGGACAAAATATTTGAAAACTGACTGAAACAAAATGTATCATAAGAACCGGATTAAATGAAAATTTCTCACAAGGCGCAATACACTTCTTATGGGCACATGGTAGCCTGTATTTGGCTGACTGTCCAAATGCATCACTGACATTAATGTAATATGTTGGTATGGCTCTTCATGGCTTGATTTTATAACGTAACTAAGGACTGAATTGTGATAATACAATTTGTGATGTGTGTGATACATGTCTTTATTGTTTTACAAAAGTTTTTGTTGGACAAAGTATTAGAGAAACAATATTATCCTATCTAGAAACCACCACCATCCACTAATTACAAAACAATGAGTTAAAATATCTTTCAGTCTTAGGAACAACTGAATACCTTTCACAAATGTATTTATTGCAGAGCTGTTCTGTTGAATATACCTTATTACATTGTACATGGTGTTGTACATTGTTTACTTTATTGTCTGAATTTATAATATAGGCTAGCAGTCTTCCTGATTTAACTTTTGCTCAGCTCCAGTTAAGCAGACAGATGGTTTTCAACATCATTCACAGCCTTGATTATTAAAACCAACCAAGTTGCCATAAAACTGCCAAATCTCCTTCCCTGCCTTTAGATTATTCTCATAAGTAATTATTTTATCATTTATGAATCTTTGTTATAACTTACTTTCCACGTTTCGTACAGGTTTGCATCATCATTCAAAAGACCAAATAATAAAACTTCATAACTTTGAAATTGCAGCGGGGTAAAATAAAAAATGGAATGTAAACCCTACAAAAGAGCCTGGTTGTGTTTTTGTGGGATCAGAAATAATGTGAATCTGTTCTGAGAACCTATATATAGACCTATCATGTACTGCTAAACATAGAGATTGGCATATGTTCCTTACACGCTCACACTAATGCATTAACCATGTTTTTTGTATTTGAAGGTAAGTCCTGCATATTTAATCCTAAAATTGCAGTCAGATAAAAGTGTTTCCACTGAAAGTTCATCTTCTGAGCTCATGTATGTTAGATAATAAGTGCGTGAGAGTTAAAGAATGAGTGTGGGAGCAGCAAGTAATCATCCAACTCTTTCACAATTTCCTATATTATTTTAAATATTTTATGTCTACAGATTCATATACATTAGGGTTGTTGTAACACTATACTACTGGGAAATACACCAATCACTGTTTCCAACAAGGTCACACATGTTAAGTTTTATTTGAAAATACTTTTAATGGGAACTTTTTCTAACTGCAAAGCTAATATTAAAAGGGGTGGTCCTCCACTTTAACACATACAGTTAATTTTACTTATCACAATGACATTATACACTATTACCAACCTGTGAAAATATCTGTATAATGTCTTCTGTGGAGCTTTCCAAATTTTGAAAAATAGCTCTGATGATGATGATCAGGTATATTTTGGCTAAGGCTTGAAACCTTAAATGCTTAACAGAAAGTCAAAAATATCTTCGGCCTCTGTTTCTTTAAATGTTACCATTATTTAATCTAGTCTCATGCATCCCATACATCCCCAAACTTGTGAAAGAGAAATAAAAAGTGAAATGAAAATGCAATACACAACATTTAAGTCAGTTATCAACAGATTGCAAAAGTGACAACTTTTCACTGTGCTAAGAAAATTTCCACAGAAAGATCTCAAACCACTTCTCCAGTATAATCCAAATATCCATCAGTCCATTTATTTAATCAGTATGCCCCAAATCAGTTTTTTTTCCAAACACTTCCAATGATCTAAAATTGAAGCAGTGTACTGGTATTCACACATTTGCAGTGTATGCACAGATCTGCTCATGTACAGGGTGTATTGTTTGAGCAGATACCTTCTGCTCTTGAATTGATCAGTACATATAGCAGCCAATGAGTTAGCTACAAAGCTCATTAAAATAATCACATTCCTCCAATATCAAATGATCATAACTGTTTTCAATACTGACAAATCTTTTTTTTTCTTGAATTCCTTATACATATATTTCATGTACAGTAATAGATCATTATAAATAGTAAGTAAGTAAGTAAAGTTTATTTCTAGTGCACATTTAAACACAGCCATGACCAAAGTGCTTTACAAAGAAGCACCGAGGTGCTGATAAAAATCATACAAAAGGTTAAAATAAAAATAAAAAAAGTAGAATCAAAACACACATACAGAAAAGCATCTCAATCAACAACAACAAGCAGCAATTTAGAAATACATAATTATAGACATGACAAAATGAGCGCTTAGTGTGTTAAAAAGGCTAGAGAGTAAAAATGTGTGTTTATCCTAGATTTAAAGACAGAAATTGAGGGAGCACATGTGACGTCTAAAGGCAGTTGGTTCCACAGTCATGAAGCAGCAGCTGCAAAGGCTCGGTCACCTTTTAATTTCAGAGGAGATCGAGGGAAATATTTGTCCTCAGATCAAGAGACCTCGGGTTTGCCCCACCATAAATAAATATAATTGTTAAAATATTCAGTACCAGAATGTGTGGGTGTGTGTGTGGCATGACCAGAATAATTAGTATAATTCAAAAAAGAATAATACAACTGTAAATATTCTCCCACACATAGATGTATATGTAGCCTACACTTACAGACAACCACAAATAACCCTGTCTGTTTGGCCCTGTAGTTGAAACCAATGTAATGAGACCGTACAGGCTGTAATGTAGAATTATACTCAATTCAGCCACTGCCATATCACACAAAATTAGCCTTTCCCTTTCATGCATGGAGCCCTGCTTTATCCATTCTCTGTCAAAACAAGGCTTAAAGGGTTGCTACATTCTTCTTCATTAGACAACTGTGTGTATACACACACACACACACACACACACACACACACACACACACACACACACACACACACACACATTTTTACTGCTGCATGGAGCTTGATTATAGCCATTATCAGTGTGACAGCAGTGCCACAGTTAATGATATCTGTGTTATATACGGAGGAGAGCTTTGTGGTGAGTTATTAATACTAAGATGCCTCGTCTTTTATGGCCTTATCAATAAAGGCTGTTCCGCCAGTCGATACAGCAGCTTCACACCAATGACTATTCATCCACAACGCAAATCGACCCTCTCTCTGTGTGTGTGTGTGTGTGTAGCAGACTGTTAAAGCGTGTGGGTACATAGTGTTTTGCACAACATGGACATGGTTCTTTTAAAGATACAGTGCATATGGAAAGTATTCACAGCGCTTCACTTTTTTCACATTCTGTCATGTTACAGCCTATTCCAAAATGGATTAAATTCATTTTTTCCTCGAAATTCTACACACAATACCCCATAACATGAAAGTTGTTTTTTTTTTTAAATGTTTGCAAATTTATTAGAAATAAAGAACAAAAATATAATATGTACATAAGTATTCACAGACTTTGCTCAATACTTTGTTGTGGCACCTTTGGCAGCAATTACAGCCTCAAGTCTTTAGGAATATGAAGACACAAGCTTGGCACACCTATCTTTGGCTAGTTTCACCTATTCCTCTTTACAGAACCTCTCGAGCTCCATCAGGTTGGATGTGGAGCCTCGGTGCACAGCCATTTTCAGATCCCTCCAGAAATGTTCAATGGGATTCAAGTCTGGGCTGTGGCAGGGCCACCCTAGGACATTTACAGAGTTGTCCTGAAGCCTTCGATATCTTGCTGTGTGCTTAGGGTCGTTGTCCTGTTGAAAGATGAACCGTCGCCCCAGTCTGAGGTCAAGAGCGCTCTGGAGCAGGTTTTCTTCCAGGATGTCTGTACATTGCTGCATTCATCTTTCCCTCAATCCTGACTAGTCTCCCAGTTCCTGCCGCTGAAATCATCACCATAGCATGATGCTGCCACCACCATGCTCACTGTAGGGATGGTATTGGCCAGGTGATGAGCGGTGCCTGGTTTCCTCCAAACATAACGCCTGGCATTCACACCAAAGACTTCGATCTTTTTCTCATCAGACCAGAGAATTTTGTTTCTCGTGGTATGAGAGTCTTTCAGGTGCCTTTTGGCAAACTCCAGACAGGCTGCCATGTGCCTTTTACTAAGGAGTGGCTTCCGTCTACCATGAATTACCTGAATTTACCACAGGTGGACTCCAATTAAGCTGGAGAAACATCTCAAGGATGATCAGTGGAAACAGAATGCACCTGAGCTCAATTTTCAGCTTGATCGCAAATGCTTATAAGTGATTTCTTCGTTTTTTATTTTTAATAAATTTGCAAAAATCTCAAACAAACTTTTTTTAAGTTGTCATTATGGGGTATTATGTGTAGAATTTTTGAGGAAAAAATAAATGTTATCCATTTGTGAGTGAAGTGAAAGTGAAGCGCTGTGAATACTTTCCGTATGCACTGTACCATGGTGGCTTAGTGGAATATGGACTCTTGAGTACTGAGAGTAAATGAGTTTCTTCCCACCTCCCAGATGTGATGTTGTTTTGATTTTCTGTCTTTAAAGATGATCTGTTCCACTACCATAAATGCAGGGAGAGACTTGACATGGCGCAGGCATTGGAATGGGCATGAAACTGCAAGCTACCATTGAGTTAACTAATAAAATAATCTCATGAAACAAACTAAATGAAAATGCCTTAAAAGAAAATGTCCTAGATGAATAGCCTGTGTGAAATTCACTATGTGCTTTGCAGTAGCCTACCATACTTGCAAAGAAGAAATGCAACACAAAATTATGTTTTACACATCTGCCGTCATAAGCACTGATTTTACAAATTGACTTCCTGATTCAAGTTAGACATACTGTGATAATGAGAATTTAAATAATAATAATAACAAAAACTGGTTAGCATTTAAGAAAAGTAGCTGCAAACAGAGTAAATTGGTAGAAGGGAATGTCTGCAGCAGGGTGCCAGAAGGAAGTGAGTAAAAAAGCAAGCAATCATAGCAAGCATTACATTGTACAAATGAGAGAGCAGATGTATGAAAGTCAATCAGGTGAGAGGTAAGTGGTGCACAGTTGAGTGGATATGACAGCAGGTGAAAAGACCAGAAAGGGCTAAGGTGGGTACATTTCAAATTATAGTCTGTATATTTCATAGTATAGGTGAAGGAGGGGACAGTGCAACATTTAAGAAAGGTTTGTGAGTAGCAAATGATGGAGAGATCAAATAAGATAATAAAGAACAAAGAAAGGAAAAATAAATCTAGAAGACAAATGGCATCATGACTTGGGTGCTACTGTGGTGTATTACATGGATTATGGGCTAAACCGCTGAACCATGAGCGATTTATTCTCACTAAATAGTAATCCCAACCCACCAATCTGGCAGCAATGGCATTGGACTGAACACTACAGAACTCATATTCTCTCTGAGTCTCTTCTCTCTGAGTCTCTTCTCTCTGTCACTAAAACACATGTCAGCTGGTGAGAATAAGTGTGTGTTTAAGACTAGAGAGCCTTTGAGAAAGCTATAGTCGGTGTTAACATGGAGGAGGATCTGTGTGGTCACATATAGGCTCAGAGTGTGGACAGGTGCATATATATGCAGGTGCTCTGAAAGTTAGCGGTGGTGGCACAGCTCATTAAGGTAGTTTAAAATCCGGAGCGGCCGCGATTACCGCAATTTGCGGCAAAACCCTACTCCCTCTCAGAATCATAGCTCAGTCAAATCTCAACACAGAAAATACACAGATTTGCGTGATTTACACTTACCGATGATATTTGGTCCGTCGCGAATAGACGTCCATAAATCCACTTGCAAATCACCACGTTATTAAGTTTTTCTCAGTATCGAAGTAATCCATTGTCAGCCCATCCATGAGTACAGTGAAAACAGGAACTGCAAAGAGCGCAATCGGCATACTTTTAATGGTGCCAATTAGCCAAAATGTAAACAAATTTTACCGGGGATCACGTTGTAGCTCAGAGTGTAACCTACTGACATGGCAGCATTGTTGCTACCTGTTGACATCCCCCAAAGCACTGTGGGAACTGTAGTTCCGGGAGGGGGGTGAGGTGGACACAGTTTTGAAAACTTTCTTCCCAAAATAGATTAAGATCAATGCTGCAACAAACTGGCATCACATAGACCTATGCCTGTAATTGGTGTGCACAGGGAGTTGACCAACCCTGCCCATCAAGTTGCCACTTACTTTTCACACATATTGCCTCATCTGGCCAAAGACAAGGTGCACTAATTTAGCCAAAAAGACATATGGGATTTCCCTGCTCTCTGTACTGTTCTCTGTGTGCCACAGCCCATCTCTGGACCTCAGTTCCCTGCCATAAGTCTGTGCACTCTCTGTTCCAGTTTGAGTTTTTTTTTCTTCTTCACCCTGCCCATAAAAGTCTCTGTAGGCTACACACTGCTGCTTCTCACTCCAGCTCAAAGCTTTGATCCCGTACTTGACTCCATCAAAATCTCTTGCGTTAAATATTTTATCGCTCTATGATCAGTGCTAAATATGTTCACCTTTAAACACTTCTGGCACATGAATATACACCTGGTAAATATACAGTATGACCGATTAGGTTTGCACAGCTGTTCTGAGGGTCCAGTCCAGTCACTAGTTTTGATGATCACCGATTAGGCTAATTTATTTACAGTAACTACTTATTCAGAATTATTTCCTACATGTTTTGGTTGTAAAACCAGCTGCTATTGATGTCCTTACATAACACTTGAGCGAAACCATCTCTTGCTGCTTTTCAGTCTCTCAGTGGATGATGCTGCAGGAGTGGTTTGATAAGTTTCAATGGATGTTTTCATTTGTTTTTTGTTAAGACTCAAGGTCACTACTGTAACTGTTAGTCCAAGCTGGCAGCTGCTGTCAGCAAGCTACAAAGTTTTCAAAGCCACGTCTCGAGCCAACTCGAAACACAGGTGTTTAGTGAAATATTCCTTTACAGGACAAGGTCTCAAACTCAAGGCAAATATGCCACTGATTCATCAAATTCCCCTGCCCTGCCTTTCTTCCCACCCCACTTGATTTTCTCTGGTTCTGTATGTGTTGAATATTGTATTGTACAAGATAAAATTGTTTCCTGCCTCTCCCCAGTGCTTACTGTGTACAGTGTGTGCGTGTGATTGTGTATACATTTCTATCTATGTGCCGGATGGCTCATGTTTTCCTCCCCCGGCTTATGCCGATATAAATATCTCAGGTAATTAATAACTGCAAAGACCTTTGAATCTCAGATGGGATTTCCACTGGGCTCATCCACTCTCACAATTTTCACCTCCCAGCGCAGAGGGAGAGACAGAGGAAAAGAAGCATGGGAACGGGAGTGAGAGGAAGAGAGAAACAAAGAGTTCATAGAGAACAGCAAGGCAAGGGAAAACAGTGAAATAAGAAGAGAGGAAAGATGAGACAGCTAAGGAAAGCGTGCAGGGAAAAGTGGAGAGGAGAAATGAGAGTCAGGAGCAGCAGAGGAAAAATGTGAAAGGAAAGAGAAAATTAAGAAAGGACGGCTATACTGAGAAGGAATCACACACAGAAGAGCGAACAAGAGACAAAAGAGCAAATCCATGCACTTTTAGTGAGGTTAGTGATGCATTTTTTGTCAATCCAAGAGGAGAGAGAGGCAGTAGGATATTGAATACATGGAGATATACTAAGTAGGAGGTAGGGGTGACCCCTCTAGTCGATTATACAATGTTTCTATCAAAGAAGACTGATTTGACTAATCTCCCAGTTGAATCTTTGCACGGCATTATGAAACAAGGATCAAGGCATTTTTTTGGCTATTTGAGGGTCGTCAATGTCTGATTTTACATAGAACTACCTGTTTTCTCCCAATAACTTATTATACAGCCTTTCATGATATAAACAGGCTGTCAACATATCTAATGCTGTAAGTAAAAATGTGAAAAGAAAGAAGCTTTTAGGGCGTTTCCACACCTACCTCATTTGGTCCTGACTTTCGAACTTTTTAGTTTGGTCTGAACCAAAATTGCAGGTGAGAAAGGTGCCTCGGACCACAGTCTGGATCAAAAGACCAAATTTTGGTCAGATCAAAAGAGGTGGTCTTGGTCCGGACCAAACAAAACCATGGTTCGGTTCGTTTGCAGTATGAAAATACTTTTTGGATGGTTCGGACTTTCGGACCAATTAGAGGAAGTTAGGCAACTACGTACCATATAAGAAGAAGAAAAATCCCGGAAAAAAACTCTGCTAGAACAATTAAAAATGAGTTGTGGAAGTACGTGGGGAGTAGCCTGACAAGCCAGACCCACATCAAGATGTTGGGTCTGGGAACTCACCATTGACAGGGCTCAATCCAAGGGGCGGGATAAACGGTTGTCTTTCAAATTCCCTCCGCACGTAATAGGATAGCACGGTAGCGGAGCTAGTTGATAGATTAAACTTTTGACGTATCCAGTCGGTAAAACTCTGAACACATCTTCCTTTTTTAAGAATGATTTCAGTGCTGTTCTTTGTTCTTTTCTCAAAGAAAAACTTAACTCCAAGTCTTCCAGAAGACCGCTGTTCCCAACAGCAGCAGGCATAAGCCCGCCCACCGACTCTATACACGATGTGATTGGCCTGACCAGAGTTTGGTTTTTCCAGCTCACAAGCCAACGGAGAGTTCCTAGACCGCCCTGGCTGCAAATTAAATTTGCTTCCGCTAGGGTGCGTCTAGATTTCTAGGCTACGTGGGGAGAGGAGGAGATTAGATATTTAATTTCAATTTGGTCAGACGAAAACATTACAAGTCAATTTTATTTAGTTGGTGCTGCGCTTGCAGTTGGTGCTGACGTTGTTGCTGCTGGTAGTAATACCATAATAATGCAATCAGGATTTGCTGATTCATTTGTTCATTCTTTTTCATTCATAAGGAAAAGACCTGCCAAAAAATGCCAAAATGACACACGCCAACGTCAGACACACGCCCGTCTACTCACCAATCAAAGGTAGACGCAACACACGTACGTGGTGATGACACGCCGTAGGTATGTCATGGAAAGTTCTTTAGTGCGCTAGCAAAATCACTATGTAAAACCAAAAAGAACGGGATCAAATGTATACAATGTAATTAAACACAAACGTTGGTTCGGACCTTGGTCCGGACTTTTAGGTGTGAAAACGCCCTTAATAAATCTTTTTAGTGCGTGAATAAATCCAACCGCCCCAAGACAGATTTAAGTTTCACTTTCTATTATCCGTGACCGATGGAGGAGCATCTTGGCGGCAGGGATATAAATCTTTGACCAGTGCCAGAAGCGATATTATGAATCCCACTATGGCCACGTCAAGACCCTCCCTTCAATAGCATTTATTGACCAGGCGTCCATGCTTACGCAAGGTAACGTAACCCCATTTGTACAGGTCCTATTCCCTGACCAATCGGCTATCCTAACCTTAACCACACGAGGTCAAATGCCTAACCCCAAACAATTGAGCTGCTTCGTAGGGTGGGTCTTGGCATGGCCATAGTGGGATTTGTAAATTTGCGTGCCGGAAATGGGCCGGAACCTACCGAGTACTGGCACTTCTGATAGGTGCGCATCCCTAAACCCCTGAGTTTAACGCTGAGAAAACAGAGCTGAAAATGTAATTGTTTACATGGTTAATTGTAGTGGATAAACATATTATTGTAACCCTGATTGCTGGAGTAGGCTACTGTGCCACCGCCCAATAGGTGCACAGCCGTGATCCAGTGCGCAGCCCACAGCATGATCCGTCCGTGCGATGATCACCAAATCCTGCACACCAGATCAGCAAGCTGCGGCGTTAGATGCCGGGAGAAGCCGAGGCAACGGTTACGTTTGTCGCAGAAAAATATTGTGATAAGGATTGTAAAATAAGTACAAAATTAGAAAAGTAGTAGTAGAATACAGAAAATTAACTCCTGTTTGTTACGCTGTATAACTGCACAAAACATGACTGTACTGTAGTATGCGGAGGTAGGACTGCATTTAACTTCAAACAGCTGCATTGCAGCACTCTGATACGCACACGTGTGCTGTTTATGTTCCCTTATTTCTGAAAACGTTTGGAAACGTGCAGTGGCAGTGCTACCCCCCAGTTCCAGCCTGTCAGAGTGATCACTGCCTAAGATTGAGACGAAGATAGAAGGAGGAAAACTGTTAAGCTAACTTCAGTCAGGGCTTCAAACAGACTGCAGAACTATTCAGCGTGTGGAAACCAGGTCCAAAACACTGGAAATAGGAGAGCTTCAATTACGGCTGCATTCTGTAGAAGATCAGTGCATGAAAAGAAACAGAAGAGTGTCCATATGCATCTCTGTCTTTTTTGCGTTGCTTGTGTGTATGTGTGTTTAGAAGTTCAGGTGTTTGGATGTACAGCAGAGCACCTATCTGTGTGCTTTCAAAAGTTTCAACATTCCTGCTCAAACATCAGTGTCTCTGGCTGTGTGTGGTTCCGTGTGTGTATGTGTGTGTTTGTGTGTGTGTGTGTACATGTGTGTGTGTGCATGCCTGAGTACATGCCTGCGTGTGTGCTCTGTGCGTGTTGGATACTACTGGCCACCCCAAGCTCTGTATCTCTGTAGTGGTTAGCAGTTAACATGGCAGAAGTGTCAGTGAGCTTTCAGAGCTCTTCTGCACAGAACAGACAGCCCTGAGCGCAGATCTTTCCCAAGACACCTGGCACTGCGCGCACACACACACACACACACACACACACACACACACACACACACACACACACACACACACACACACACACACACACACACAGATGTTGAAGTTTTCATGGGTAATAACAGGGAAGTGGGGTAATAACAGTATAATGTGACTATTTTAACAGATTTTATCTGATTATTGAAACTGTAATGTAAATGTGAAAGTTGGTATGCAACACCCCAATGCAGAGCCAGCTTTTTACGTCATGATTTAAAAAAAAAAAATGTATTGACTTTATCATTATCCATGTTTGTCACCACACAGTAACTCATAAGTTGTAGTTTGGCACACTGCAGTTGAGTAATGAATGATAATCAGATTTTTGAGTTCATGTAACGTGGGCGATCATGGGGAAATCTACCTCTGTTAGAGTAGCCTAGGAGAGAGAGGGAGTAGGTATCTTATTGGGACGATCAAGTGGGCATATTTCGCCTTACAGATGTGTAGCTGAATTAAAAGAACAAATTAATAAATGCATTGGTACAGCAGATGTTTGAGCAGACTCCTGAGGACCCACATGTAGAAGATCTACATCGTCATTACTGAATCTGACATTTCAGCTACAAACAACTGTTTACAGTTTTTGGAAAATGGGTCATTTCATGCCCGTCATACTGCGGGCATGAAATGAAATTGAAATTGTATTTTTACTGTCCTGTGGCAACTGGCAGAAAAATACCTCGCTGATATTGTACCCGGCGGCTTCAGCCTGCCTCGTCTTTGTGAAGGAGAATCCGGTAGTTTACTATGCAACACTACAGATTGCTCCATAACTGCTGCAGTCACATGTGTTGTTAGCCTCGAGGTACACACACCCCGAGACATTTTAATGTGCTATAACTGTAGAATGAATCAAAGTGCCTTTGTTTTCCCCCCTACCACTTCTGCTGATGAGCTTATTTTGTATAACGGCTATAGCAGTAAATACATTTCTTACATCTGGTCAGTCATCTGCTTATCGAGAGAGAGAGAGAGAGAGAGAGAGAGAGAGAGAGAGAGAGAGAGAGAGAGAGAGAGAGAGAGAGAGAGAGAGAGAGAGAGAGAATAATCTGTCAATGCACTTTCTATCACTCACCTTAACATCTCTATTTCTTTGTAAGATTACTCTTTACCTACTGTGAATCATCTCAAAGCTACTTTTTTTTCTAAGCAGGCTTTAAAGATTTAACTTTTCAAAAGATTTGTTTCACATTTCTCTCCTTTGTGATACCTTTTGCTTCATTCTCCAACCACCTTGAACTTCAGCATTCGCAATTAACTTCCTCCCCACGTTCCATGGCTCATCTTTCATTCATCTCTCCCTTTCTCTAGCTCTACGTTACCTCTTCCACACCTCCCACTAGTTTGTAACTTTCCTTTTGATCTTGGCAATGTCATTTCCTCTTCTTTTTGGTCACAACAGCACATCTTCATTAATTGTTTAGTCTTATCTTCAACTTGTGATTGAGAGGGGATAGTCGTGTGCTATCGCTTGATGTCACAGCTCCTCTGCTGCGTCTGTTTTTTTAGCGATCGTGTCTTCCTTATAAACACAGATGTTAATTCAACTAACTGGAAAATGGAAATTACCATACAAGCATAGTGACGTTATTTACAGAATAGATTGAATTTATTTTCATCTCATCATCTCTTTGGCCCTATAAACGTATGCATTTGTAACCTGATTCTCTGTTGAACATGGCCCTACTCTGTGTTAACCTGTCGTCATCATCTATCTATAAATTGCAGGAATGTCTGTCTGTCTGTGTGGGTGCTATGCGCATATCTCTTGAACCGTTAGTCCGATGGATTTCAAACTTGACAGGTGTCTTGCTACGGGCACGAGCAAGTGCAAGTTTGACGTTTGGATTAGAAATGCAAAAGATATTGTTAAATATATATCAGTAAAAGAAGCACACACTGGCCCTCATTTATCATCCTAATGTAGAAACCAGCGCAGATATGAGCGCAGAAATCATCTTACGACTTCACGTGTGATTTATGAAATGTTCGTATCACACCAATCAGAGCGTAAGAATGGTCGTACATTGATAAATGCAGCGGCTGGAAACGATCGTAATTTAAATATCACGCCCCAATATATTCTCGGTTTTGAGGCCTCGCCCCTACAATTTACGACATGGCGAGACGTAATCCGGCTGAGAAGCGGAACTTTTTCAGAGGTGGAGATTGAAACCCTGATATATCTGGTTCATTTGCACTAACGTGTGTACTTTTTGGCAGCCTGAAAACTGGTATTAAAGGCTGTAGAAAGAATGCGGAATGGAAAGAGATCACTGATGCGGTCAACAGTGTTGCTGTAGTAAATTGGACTCCAGCTGAAGTTTAGCCTATTTAATTTATACATCCTTGACGCATTTTCTATAGTCCTAATAGTAATATACAGGCTTATTGCAATCTCTTAGGCCTACATGGTGTACCTATATTTAAATAAACACACGGTAGTGGAGTTTATGCAGTGTCTTTTATTTTACTCGTGTTTTTTTTCATGAGTCAGAACGAGACAACAGCTGAGGGAGAGCGCGTGTCCTCCGCCCCTCCCGTTCTGAACCACCACCACGACCCTGTCTCCTGACAGCAGAGGGGCTGGAACAACAAGCCGAAATAACTCGGTCAATGGCAGAAATAAATCGTTCATGACATAGAAATGAAAACCTGAATAATAAATAAAAATGTCGTGCATCGTCATGTTTCCTGTAGCCTATGAATATCATTGCCAAACATAACACTATAGGCTACCTTTTAAAAGCGAGGAATAATAATGTCCTGTCTCCTTCAGTTGGGGCTGTTCTGGACACTGCTCTCTGGGCATCGGGTCATCTGGCTCCATCGCTACATTTATGGCACCCAGTTTCCCTGCGAGATGTTGTGCAGAACCCCACAGGCTAAAACAATGTTGCAGACTTTTTCTGCCGTGTATAGGGTCCCCCCCTACTGATGCGAGCCATCTGCCCTTAAACAATCCGATGGAGCGCTCCACCGTGGCACGTGTGCGTACGTGTGCACTATTGTACCGGCTCATAGAGGTCTTCTAAAAGAGCCAGATCTGCCATTGCTGATAAGTGATCAACTGATGACTTCTCCTTCTCCTGTTAAACTGATTATATGCTGCACTGCAAGGCCACGCTGACTCACAAACTTGCGTACACGAGTTCAGACCAGACGTGAGATTTGATCGCAGCCTACGCTCACGTCCAAATTGATAAATGCCGAACTTTGCGTAGGAATCGGCGTACGCCCGTCGTACGCTTGTTTTAGGTCTTACGCACGTTTCATAAATGAGGGCCATTGTCTCTTGCCACTCTAGCCGCTGGCCACTCCCCCTCTCACACTGCATGCACACTGACTGAGCACTAAACCTGTTTGAGTCGTGACTCACTCTGATCTTTCACCCGCCTCTTTAAATTAACTTGTTCGCTCATACGACACAAGACAACACCCTCTCTCTCTCTCTCTCTCTCTCTCTCTCTCTCTCTCTCTCTCTCTCTCTCTCTCTCTCTCTCTGCACACAGTCTGGTTCTGGTGGTGATTAACGCAGATATGTGCTCTTTAGCGCTCATACGACATGAGACAACATCGTCTCTCTCTCTCTCTCTCTCTCTCTCTCTCTCTCTCTCTCTCTCTGCGCACGCACACACACACACACACAGTCCGGTTCTGGTGGTGATTAACGCACATATGTGCTGTTTAGCGCTCATAACGGGCCAGGTGGGTAGCACACTGCCATGAGTCCATAACGCTAATGTCTGGTTACTCCACATTTTCATTGTGATTACATTCTGAAACTGCAACGTTCTCTGTCAGGTAAATCAGTAAGTTAGTAGGAAGGTATACAGGGGAGTTGCATATGAAGTGGTTTGGAGTCCTTCTGTAAGTAATTTTGGGGTACAATTTGGTTTTGATGAATTCTACAAGCAGCAATACCACAGGCCAAGCAATGGGCCCGTTCCAAACAGGCACATTTTCAACGGGCACTGCACTAGTTTAGGTTTAATTCTCACGCCTGGGCCATTTACTGTCATGTTAAATATCAGCTGGTGACTTTAGTTATTAAAGCAGTCAATAGTGAGGCCAAAGAGCCCAAACAATATGCCGCAAACATTCTTGTTCCCGGAATATGTATTGATGATAATGAAAGAATGAATGAAACCGAGAGCACAAGATTAATTAATCCTTTGACTTTACCTGCTGTTACAATAATGAAACTTTCAGTACCAATTTATTTAAAACTCAAAGCATAACCATTTCACAGCCAACTGTCTGCTGTCTACACACTCTGCTTCACTGGCCTCTCGTTTTTTTCATACACCTCTGACTTAATTGAGGTGCTGATGATGGCACTAACATTGGGAAGCACAACGACTCTTCATCTCTCTCTCTCTCGTTCTTTTCTCCATAAATTGCTCTTGCTTGCTTGATTTAACCACTCCTTTTCTCTGTCCTCCTTTTCTCAGTGCCCACTCCATCTCTTCTCACTTAAAATTACATTTTTCGTTGTTCCTTTTTTTGCCTTTGGCATTGATGTCTCCATGGTAGATCTTCCCCGACTCTCTGTTTGTCATTTGTTCATTTTGCTAATGTCTTTGTATGCACAAATAATAACATTTGCAGAAATCATGAAAATGCTTTTTTCCATTTATTTGCCATCTTGCTTTAACATTATTAATGATTTACTTTAATTGATTTTGTGTTAAAACAGCAAAAGCAAACAATAAGTCGATGATGCGTCAAGTTTTTCTGTATTTCTATGTCTACAGGCATCTCCCTCGTTCTTCCTCCTTAAATGTCACTCACTCTCTCATCTTTAGAATACTCTATCTATCCTGTTCCTTCTTTAGCTCTTTCTATTGCAACATCCCTTTTGAACCTTGTTTTATGGCACTCTATCATTCTCTCCCTCTTCCTCTCTCTAAGATGTTAACCCTGAGGGGCTCAAGGATTGCAGCACAGTGGCCATATAGCAGTGTGCAAGATACACATACAGTATGCACACACACACACACACACACACACACACACACACACACACACACACACACACACACACACACACACACACACACACACACACACACACACGCATGCTTGTATGCACATTCAATCCTCCAAACACTTGCCTACACACACATGCATGAATACCACAAGGACACATCCATAAAAGCGGAATAAATAGGGTCTTGAAATATGGAACACACACACACACACACACACACACACACACACACACACACACACACACACACACGCAATGTAACAGAAACAGAATGCTAGTAGAGTACAAACCTTCATCATCACTGAACAATTCTATTGCTCACAAAGCTGCAGCATTTAAAATGGCATACAATCTATATAATAATAATAATAATAATAATAATAATAACAATAAAAGTTGACCCAGGAGTGGGCATGGGTAGAAAATGACAAAAGACAAGGGGTTGTTTTGAGCCAGTAGCCAACCAGTAAAATAGAAATAAATCTAACACTATGGACCAAAACAACCCATAGGTAAATTTAACCCAGTATTGCACTAGTACTATATTGACCCACGGTGAATAGATTGAAAACAGTGGCAGACAGCTGTTTGGTTCCTGTTGTCAAAAGACAGTCAACATTGTTGTTGTTATTAACCCAAACCACACGGTTTCTCTTAGTTGAACTAAATACTTATTTTTGAGATTATTTTTGGGGGCATTTTAGGCTTTTATTTGCATAGGACAGCTGAAGACATGAAAGGGGAGAGTGGGGGAATGACATGCAGCAAAGGGCCACAAGTCAGGAATCAAACCCATGTATGGGCACGCACTCTACCAGGTGAGCTACCCAGGTGAACCTAAATACTTATTTTGACCCAAATCATGATGTTTTCCTAAACCTAACCAAGTCATTTTTGTGCCTAAATTTAATCAAACCATCATAGCATTGTCACATCTTAAACCATGTTTATTTTTCAACAGCAATTTGTGAAAAGGTTTTGGAAGGAACAGACAAATTATGTCCTTCTGCCAAAAGGGGCGTCTGATCACAATGTGTCATTCTAGAGGGCATGAACAAATAATGTATTTTGTCATTTAATTTAGAGGACTTGTCAGTTTGTGTTGAGGCCGTGTAAGAGACAATATTTTTGAGGTTGGTATAGTATTGTTGCGCTAGATTGCATTTTTCTAATATTTTGTCCATTTTCTCTGGCTAAATGTGCTTTTTACTTTTTACTTACTGTTTGTTCCACGCCCTACCTACTTTCTTCTGTTTCTCAAAAGCCGACCCCTCCCCCCATCATTTACAGTCTGCCTCATCTTTCCCTGTGTCACTTTCGATCTTTTACTTTCTCATACTTCTTTTCTCTCACACTAATTGCCTCCCTCTGCGTCAGCCTCTCTCTCACCACTTAGCCACCTTTTTCTTCTCTCTCACTCACAAACAGGAGGCTTACAGAGAGCTAACATATGTGTGCCATCACATGTTGTATGTGTCATATTCTGTGTATTTTCGCATGCTCCTGTGCTCTTTTTCTCACACACTCTTCCCTCTTGTGGGAATGTCTTTGTTGTTTTCGACGCAGATGTTTAGGAATTTGAACTTGTCAAGTTGAACTCAGTATAGTATAGGCTCTCAAGATCTGTATATGTAAGAAGACGAACATATAAAGAGGCCGCAGTATTGTATTAACTTTACCTTCCTACCTAACAAATATCAGATTTTGACACTGAGACGTACGTTTATGTTTCAAAAGCTATGTTTTATGTTTAAAATGTTACAGAGACATCAGAGTGATCTGTCAATTAC
>NC_041333.1:20680358-20782858 GCF_004354835.1 Perca flavescens
ACTCTAGAGTCGGTACTTGCTCTGAAGCCAAATGCCGTCACTGTTTCACTTCTCTCTCACTCTACCACACACACACATGCCGGCTCGATGCACACATCAGCGCACAAGTATAAACATCAGGCCACTTACATAGGCTATGGCGAAAGCTCTGTGTGGAGCCTCCGCAGAACCATAAAACAGCCTTAAGAGGAGGTGAGCCTCAGGATCAGCTGGCTGCGTAATGGTAGGAGTCGGGTTCACTTGTTTTTAGGTGTTTGTAGAAATTGATTACTCTTTTTTGTATCCTAATTAAAAGGGGAAATTGGCCTAGTTCAGCTAAGCATCCATTGTTGGGGGGGTGTGGACTATGGACTCTGAGCATGCTCTTGCCAATCTCAGTGTGTAGGTTTGATTGAGATGGAGATAACAATATAAGATCATCTGCAAAAAGTAGGCATTTCATTTCTGTATCAAACCAGGTGTCAAGCGGGTTTAGCGCACCGTGCCCGTGCAAGGTACAGAGCGATCACACTAGTCAAACGAACCGGACTTTGGGGTCAAACGTGCTCGGGCACGGTTTAACTGGGCCGAGTGTCAGTACGCCCTTAGTTAGTATGGATGCTCTCATTGATTTTACATTATTTAGGCTTAAGTGGTGGCCGAAATGGCTTGAGTGCTGCACCTAAGCCTTATAATGGTAGGGAAAACCCTGATATGTGGTCTTAAAAACACAGTAACTACTTGTCATAATCATAAAGTAATGAGGGACTACTTAGTAATTACTCAGAATGATGTATCACCTTACCTGGGGTGCACACAACTAGTAACAAATGATCAAGTGATAGGTAATGAATGATTGGTTACTAGTTTGTGCCGCTAAGTGGCTTGCTAAGAGTTAAATAAGGAACAGCTCATGAAGAAAGTGATTGTTGTTCCGATTTAGATATTAATATGAGCTAATGACTCATGAATATAGTGTTGGCTTGTCTGTTATCTGGAAACTCATCATTAGTCCTTGAATCAAGTTATTCAACAACTACTCATAAACAAATAATTAATAATCAGATTGTTCCTGATTCGTTCCTCACTCGTTATCAAATTCCTTAATAAAAACATTTCAATAAGAAATAAGCACCAAAGCAATCTCTGAATTTTCCCTTTACATTTTTGTTTCACATGTCTCTCTGGACATCGCTACCAAATGTGTTATGGTTTTTTTATTCTTTCTCAAAGAGGGGTAGAATGCCATTTAGCGACAAAAATGAGGCAGAAAAAAAAAGATTAGACAAAAAGTAGAAAAACAAGGAGTCAAAGAAAGAAAGCAAACCAGAAAAAGAGAAAGGAACATGAGATAAAAAAAAAAGCATCATCAAGCAAAATGTAGGCTACCTCCTAAACTAAAGTAATAGTCTGGCTGTTAAATAAAAGGTAGCTTTATCCCCCAGAGGGAATAGAAACTGTGGTCAGTTTGATTTTGTGTCAGTTGCGATGGATTTAAAGTGTGACCAGTTTTCACAGCAGAAAAAAAAAGTACTGAAACTTCCACAGAAACTCAAATTGCTTTCATGGTATAATCTTCAGTTGATCTGCATGCTCAGCATTTGCAAACAATAGTTTCGACCACAAATTATTACCACACCGTTATTAATATCTTAAAGTGCGTAGTTTCTGTCGCCCCCATAAGGAATTCTAAGTAATGACAACAACACTGTTGGCGCGTCCACATGATACAAGCCTCATGTGATCGCGCACCCACCCATCGTCCATACATTTGCTAGTAGCCAAGGAGGACATGGAGGATTAAAAAAACATGATGGACTCTTCAGAAGAGGTAATTATCTTCACTTGAGTTTTAGCGTGCGAAAGTCACCAGACGACACAATCTTCTGAACATAGCCATACTGAGAACTACAGAGAGAGTTGTGTGGAGCTGATCGTCTTAATTAGCTTTGTAGCAACTCATTTGTCAATGGCTTGAATGTAACGGACGTTTATTAATATCAAAAAGTTACGCACTAAAGCTTTAACAGTGTTTATGACACAGTTTACAATGTCGCTCAACTCTGTGTCTCACTGCTCCGTCTGTGTCTGTATGTGTATACTATATGTGTGTGCGTATGTGTGTTTTCATCCTAGCAACGGTTGTTTCGTGTACTAAACAAACCGAGTTGTTATTTTATAACCCTATATCTTTTAATCGAAGCACTGGTGTGTTTGACCGGACATGTTCACACTTTTCCCCTTAAACGCTCTCGCTCCACGATCACATCATGATGACTTAACCCTGGAAGCTCATCCAAAAGTAACATGGAGATGCAACACGCTAAACATTTGGCATGGCAACATGGGTTTCAAATTCAAGCTTTCACTTAAACCGGCCACCGGAATTTTTAAAATACAGCAAAATAAAACAAAAAAAAAAAACAGTCAAGATCCAGTCATATTTTGAATGACAAGACACTAAAACTGAGATGTTAATAGCGGGTCAGAGGCCTAAAAAGATTTCTCTGCATGTTTTGTCCAGAATTTCTCAACAGGAATGATCTGCTTGTTTCTTGAACTAATACGCCTCTCTTCATCAGTGTTTTCGTACACTCTTGCACTGCTCCTGACAAATCTTGAGGTTAAGAGGCAGACTAACCATGGTGTCATGTCTACAAAATAGGGCAGCCGTACATTGTCAACACCTGGTGGGAGCAGGCGTCTGTTGAAAATTTGACAGATATGAGTAATGTGAACACGCGTTCTGTTTAAAGTGGAAAAGATATAATTTACAACTTGACACGTAGAGTTGGAACATAGTGTAAGAATGATGCTGGTGCTTCTAAGTTCTTCAACACAGATTTTATTTTTTACTCGTCAACATAGAAGCCACGGCCATTTCTTTTAACCTTTATTGTCTTGAATTGTGCCTGATAGCCCTGAGATTAGAGGAATAAACTCTTAAGTGCTTTCTAAAGTCAGCAGGCAAACTCAACACCTCTCCCATTGCAACCATGACATCAGCCATGACAACCATGACTTCCCTTTTTTCGGTACTCATGCAAACCTTTGCTAGTTCTTCTTTCTGAGTGTGACAGAGTGTGGGGGAAGGAACCCAAAGCACAGAAATGAGAAAAAATAAATTGGACATATTGTAGATGGAAAGACATAACGATGGAGGTCAAACATAAATCGTCTCAGGGTGACAGTTAAAGTTTCCCTTATCCCCCATCTCATCCCAAAGTACGTATTTTGTATTCACTACAGGAGGTACAGTGAGGAACATGCCCCCTCACTGTTGTCTCTCTCCCTCTGCTTTCATTTCCTTCAATCATCCTCTCCCAAAGCCTCACCCCAAACAGGACCAGGACCAGCTGACCTGCCCACTGACCCCTCTGCTGATCACCAACCCCCACTGTATGCCACGGTGAGGCCTGAGGATTAGTCGCTATGGAAACAGTAGCCACTCTTGTCCTTTTGCTTTTGTTTTTCTTAGTTCTTGAGAGTAGAAGTGAGTAGTTGACTTTGTAGTTTGAGAGACGAAACTGAGTTATTGGGAAAAAGAATGCTTGCATAAGTGTGTGCGTGTGTGTGCGTGTGTGTGCGTGCGTGGGTGTGTGTGCTTGTGTGCGTGTGTAGGACAGGGAGTATGGAGGGGTAACCTATAGCCCCTGGATTATTGTAGACACACTAGCAGCCTAATCATTCCCAGCAGAAATAATTGGAACACTAATACACCCTACTCCCTCACACACACACACACACACACACACACACACACACACACACACACACACACGCCATTTCAGCTCTGTAATTTTATATTTTTTTATTAAGACATATACTCCCACATTCATGCTGCAAATTCCTGTCATGGCCTTCGCACACGCACACCCACACACTAATACATACACACACATATAGGCCTAGTATAAATAAGATAAAGACAGATTGACATTGACATTAATGACATTACATCAATGTTACAGCATACATCCCTTGGATGTATTATAAGATAATACAAATGAGGAATTACAGCAATTATATCCTGTTATGGTTTCAGTATTTTGCTTTGTATTTTGTTCCATTTCTGTTGCCTGTTTGTAGTTTTCTGTATGTTTCCTGTTTTTGTATATTTGTTCTGTATTTTTCTGTTCCCTGTTGTGCATTTCCCTGTTCATGTTCGGTTTCCTGTTTTATTTTGATAGTCTTTTCTCTGTCTTGTCATGTCTAGTTTTACTCCCCGTGTTTTCCCACCTTTGTTGATTACCTTGTCTCTCCTCAAAACCTCAAGTTCAAACCCTCTTCTGCCTGCCTGCCTGCCTCTCCCTGCATTTGGGTCCTTTATCTCCCGCTAACCACAACATATCCATTATTACAGCTACAGCAACTTGGGAGAACCGTCATATATATACATATAGGCTCAGTCTCGTGGGTCTGCTACGCATTCATTATGCGCATTTATTTTGCCTAGTTAAATAGCTCTGGATTCGGCTATTAGTGCATGTTACAACTTTTAAAACATAATGATTTAAATAAGAATTAATTAAGTGTTCAGACTGGTAAGTTGATGTATCTTTGGGTCACTTTAGCCTGCAGTCTGAACGTAGCCTAAGTGCAGTCAGTGTCTTTTATAACGCACACACACACACACACACACACACACAGACACACACACAGACACACAGACACACACACACACACACACACACACACACACACACACACACACACACAGTATATAGCCGACTGCCCACAAATCATCCAAATTGTCTTGTTTTCAGCTACTAATAAGGTGTATGGAGAGGGGATACATATGACTGTGGGTGAACAAAGGGCTTTGAGTGGAGGTGAGATGCGAAGTGAACTTGGATTAGTTTTATCTTGGATTAAGAAACTCATGTGCTGGTACTGCCCACACTTAAAGGAACAAGAAGTACAACCATATGATGGTCAACATTGTGTCAAGAAACCTCGGAACGTTGACACAATTACAAGAAATTTGTGTTAAGCAACTATCAATCCTCTTGGACAGAGCAACCACTGAGTGAGGAACAGACTTTGATAGTTACACCAGAAATTGATGAACAGCTTCAAAAAGGCTAGCAAGAGCCTTTTTGAAGAGGTAAGTAGATGGTAAGTAGAAAAGGTTCTCTTTTGCCAAAATGGACGTATGGTATGTAGAGCAATAAAATACATACAATATGTTCTCCAGTCACCATCTGGGAAATCTCTCTCACTATGTCCATGCCATTGCAAAACAAGGGGAGAGGAAGTGGAAAAAATCAAAAGAAAAAACAAAGCATGAGGTCAAAAGGTTTTAGCTGGCCAGGGGCAGGAGTCAAAGGTTAAAGCCAGACTGTATCCTGTCAACAAATAGCTGAGGTAGCCATCAAACAGTTTTGCAGACAGTGTAGGATAACCACCTTGTATTGTATTGTGTATCCCTGGACATTGTGCAGGGCTATTTGTCCCTTATATAAAAAAGAACTGCACTTTAAAGTAATATGACCACCAAAAACCTCTTCTGTCATGACAAAATCAACAAACAACTTTGTCTCAAATCTGCTCCCTCCCTCCCTGGGTTTAGCACAGGTCTGACAGTACTTAGATGGGGTATGAGAGGGTAAACACAAGTTACTATAGTAACTAGAGGATTAGTAATAGGGTTATGTCCCTCCATTTTTGTAATTTTTGTTGTAATTTTATAGGGGCAATACAGATTGGTCAACATTACTGCTGGGAGTGCTATCTAAGTGGCTAATGTTAAAAGATTGTTCCTTGGCCAGTAAATTCTCCATCAAATATGTCAATACAGAACATGTGAAGACAGGTGAAACATGAAACAGCTAAGGATTAAATGCTTAATAAAGTATGACAGCAATATGCATAGAAGAAAATAAATTCAAACCATAGATAATTAGTGTGCACTCATACAACACAATGAAGTGACATGACTTTGAAAACATTGCCTCCTTAATATCCTTTGACTACGTAAACACATACTATAGAAAATGTTCCTCAGAGTGATGTGCTTACCGTTACTAAGGAAAGTTCACTTCTGACAAATGGCCTCAATACACTCTTGGAGATCATATGTTGTACGCAACATACACCTATGTGAAGTTGGTTGGTTTTAGTTTATCTTCTTCTATCATCTTTGAAATTAAGTCTACATTTTTGTGCGACACTGGATCTCTGCATTTTGGAATAAGAGGCATAATGTTCAGCCTTGTTAAAAGCGATGACAAGCTGAAAAAGCAATAGCTGGGCAGAAAGAGAGATATGAAGAGAGGGAGAGAAAGTGAGCGAAAGCAGGAGACGACAGAAAGCGAGGCAGAGGCCTGTTTTTATTAGACCGTTTCTGGAAGCAACAAATGTTCCCTTAACTTTACAGGGGAAAATTCTCCCACAAAGATTTTTACAGACTATAGCACAGAAAAAGGAAAGGAGAAGAAGAGAACTCTAACCCTTGTATGAGTTGGCATTTGTGAAAGCCAAACCACTCAAATAAGCCCTGTCCACAGGCCGTTTAGCCGGTACACATCTCTGAAAGATGGCAGAGAATGTTTCATAGTTATGTCATGGAAATTAGCAGTAATCCAGCGTATGACTCTCCGAGCACTTATTTGTTACTATAACAATGGACTCATTTGGTTAAACATTTCATCTTATAAAGCTTTCCATGGTATAATAGCTGGGTGGCCTGCTGATGACAGAGGCCATCTCGCAATTGGATGGTGCAATAGCAGCTGGATGGTCAGTGGAACAACACCGGCAAAAAGATGTTTACCCTCAGAAGTATTCAGAATATTTTGACATGAAAGATTGCTCATAGTAACATCTTGCTAGACATTTCCCATGACACATCATTTTTGTGTTCTACTGCATGTACTATGCTCTTTGTCTCCACTATTACAAAAAAGAAACAAATATCCTTCCCTATCTTCTTAAAGGTCAGGGAACAAGTGTGGTCTATCCTCCTTCTCTTTTCAGCTCGTCCCTCATTCCTCCAATGGTGAGTTTCCCTGGGGACAGGTGTGTCACTCCCTTCATTCCTCTCTATCCACCCCTCCCTGGCGCCAAGGGACAGGTGTGGGGTGTTCTGGCCTTGCAGTGACCTCCATACCTGGAGGGGGGGAGGGGTCAGGGGTCCCCTCCTCCCCCTTCTGCCATTCTTTTCTTCCTGCACCTATAGGCCTGCCTTCTCCCTCCATCTCAACCTGCTTCTAAGGAGGGAGTTTGAATCTGGAGGGGGACACAAGGGAGGTAGTAGGGGAGATCATTGGGGCAAAAGATCAAATATAGGGGGGGGGGGGAGAAAATGCAAAGGAGTCAAACATCTCCCAGGGTGAATTTACTGAGTGTGTGAGTGAATAACAAAGCCAAGAGTCAGACAGAGTGGGACAGACATGTGATATGCCACAGCCCACCAGTTTTCTTTGTTCTGTCCCTCCAGCAACTGACAGACAGGACAATAGCACCTGGCACTGCTCCTACTCTCTCTACCGCTCCTCCCCTCCTTTTCTTTCTGCATTCTCCTCATATCTCGCTTGCCGGCTCGATTTATTTCAATGTTGCACCCTTGGACATGGGGGAAGTTTTAAATAAAGCCAACAAAACCTCATAATCATGTTTTGGTAATTATGCGCTGGGATGACTCTCACCTCGAGTTTCCACTCTTGTCTCGGTGCCTCGATCAAACACAGGGCCAAATGTGAACCATGGGGGGAAAAACGCAGCATGGAGCATTGTGACTGCAGAGCGGAGAGGGTGCATGTACAGATTTCTTTCTAAAGCTAACAAACAAACATATACATCTACACAAATAACCCAGGTGTACCTGGAAAAAAATGGTCCAGGTATGCTAATTCTATATTGTTGAATGTTGCCTTCACTCAACTATTACCCCCAAAACATTGATGACTGTCATTTGTCTGCATTTATTAGCTCCTGAGTAGCAGTGGATGTAGATCTAAGTTTTGTTGTAATACTTAGAACTTACATATAAAGCAGCAAATTATCATAACTGAGTCATTTTAACCAGTAAATAATTGGCTTTTTTGCTTGATAAATGAATTAAATAATATTCAGATTAATTTATATCAACTATTTGTTGCAGTTTTTCAGATATGAGCCTCGCTGTTCCCTTGATAGCAACCCTTTTAATAAAGCCATCCCTCTCTTCAGTGGACATCTTCTTGCTGCACTTTGATTTACCCGTTTCTAAAAGTTATGAATGACCTGGCTGAAGTGTCTGATATGGTTGGACAATGCATTGTACCAACTAGTTTATTTGAAATAACCAGAAGCATTAATTCTGAATTTTTCTTTTTTCTTTCCCTCTTTGCTTTTATCTCATTCTGTTTGAACTCTTCACCCCATGGTTGCACTTCTGACTCAGTCCCTGCTTTGCTTCCCCACGCAAAGCACACAAAGCCTCATTGACACACTCATACACCTGCCCTACATTCAAAGACAAACCCGCACATTAGTGTGTAGAAGAAGTCTGCTGTTCTGTTGCCTTAAACAAGGTCAGACAGACATTAAGGCATGTTACAGTCATTTAAATATCTTATCTATGGGAGAAGGTGTTGTCAAAATGCTACATGTGCTATAAAACTAAATCTACTGTATAGCAGGCTGGAAAGAAACACTAAGTATTGAGCAGGGGATTTTGTGTAGGGAGTGGAAAGCAAGGTATGGAAGGGCCCCTTTCCACACTAACACTCCAGAGACCTATCCATTGTCCAGCCAACATCCTTTTTGTGTGTGTCAGTGTAACAGGATGTCCCTGACATCTCTGAAAAGCAACTTTACCTCCCTCCACACCCATTCCTGTGCATTGTTTCCTACAGAGAAGCAAGACGGACAGAAAAGGAGTTTGTGTGTGTGTGTGTGTGTGTGTGTGTGTGTGTGTGTGTGTAAGAAAGAGAAAGAAACAAAGCAAGATAGTAAAAAGGTGTGCATATAAAAGAGACCGAGAAGGAGTGCACATGGGAGATATTATTGTGCAGCAAAATGTGAGAGTTTTTTCTTAGACAGGGAGTCAGACGGGCAGACAGGGGGAGTCGGCCAGAGATGACAAAGGGACTGAAAGGAGGAGAGGAGAGATTGAGGGATAATGGATGATAATGTGAGTAACATGAGAGGAGCCAGTGAAAGAGATTATCTGATCTGACTGCTCTCCATACAGCAAAGACACGGTGGGCACACACGCAGAAACACACAGGCCAAACAGGAGATGAGCAAGAAAACACACTGCCCTTTTATTTCCCTTTGTCCCCCAACACCTTGCCTTACTTTATTGCTTAATTACATAACATGGAGTAGGTGATAGGGCTATGCAATTAATCAAAATTGAATCGTGATTATGATTTTGGCTCCCACTGATCACAAAAACAGAATAATTGATTAAAAACAATTATTTAGCTCATTACGTTTTGCAAGTAACCTCTTATTTTCTCTTGTGTTCAGAATGAAAAAATAAAGTTTAAATAGGAAAAGTATTAAGGCAAATTTCACAGTTGTATGTGCTTTTTTACTGTTGATTTATTTAGCTTTTTCCACAGTTTTTTAAGTTCAATAATTGCAACATCTTTCCAGAAGTCAACGAGTAATCGTGTTAAATTATCGTGATTTCAATATTGACCGAAATAATCGTGATTATATTTTTTTCCATAATTAAGCAGCCCTAGTAGGTGAGAAGCCAATTCCTTGTCATCATGTTGCCAAGAAGAACACTACATATACATTATCCTAATTTTCAATTTGGGACTGACTGATGTTTCGGAGCCTGTCTTGGGATATAAAGTCCCTCACCACCACAAGAAAAAAAAAATACTAAGCAAGGTGAGGAGGATGTGTTGAATTAACACTACAATGAGACAAACTGTCCAAGATTCTGAAACAATCACATTTTGTTAAACCACAGGGAATACTCTATTTTTCTAATTGACTATCCTCCATCCATCCATATTTAGATTAAAAACTCATATGAACAGGGTGCGATTATCCGACTATGACTGTAGTTGACAAAAATCCGTTATTATCCTACATAGCCAATACTGTGATGCCAAGACAATATCATAATGAATGTGTAACAGTCACATAGAAATAGGCCACCCCTCCAGGCACCCTTTTAACTAAGGATGGGAAGGCTAAAAGCTCAACTTCAACACAACCTAGACAACGCAGCACTGCATCCTGCTACCTCAACAAGAAACATACTAAGGATGAAGGCATCCACATGGTATGTTGTGTACAAACGCAAGCTTCAGAGGACTTTCAGCCCAGTATTATTTAAAGATACAATCTGAAAATGGTCAATAGTGCCACACTCCAACAATCATGCAAAAAGCAAAGTAGATGTTTGGCAGGCTACCTTGCTGATTCCACATGATGTGGTTCCACATTTCCTTCTAGGAATAGTTTGACATTTTGTGAAATACGCTTTATTTGCTTTCTTGCCAAGAGTTAGATGAGAAGATTGATACCACTCTCTGTCTGTACAGTAAATATGAAACTACAACCAGCAGCTGGTTAGCTTAGCTGAGCTGAAAGACTGGAAGCAGGAAACAGCTATCCTGGCTCTGGTCAGGTTAGGGTTGGACTCACATGTATAAGAGACTGCTCTGTAAAAAATGAAATAAGCTAATAAGTAGTCTGGCTCAAGAGATGTACTTTACTGGGAAAAAAAACCTGACATCCGGTCACGGTGCATGAGAGATGCACTGGATTTCCCTCCCCTCTCGCTATCTCCGCTATCAGGGCTCAGGATGGTTGTGGTTGGTTTAAAGGAATTCAAACAAGCCAGATTGTTTCCCCCCCTATCCCAGAATAGATAGGTGGTGTAGTCAGACCATACTTTATTGCTGACACAGTGGTGTGGAGATAGCAATGCAAAACTAGCTAATATGTGACCCACCGCAGTGTGGACAGTGATGTAACAAAATGTCCATGTCTTAAAATGGGGATATCATTTTCAGTGTAAGAAGGGCCCTTGTTTGGGAAGAAGAAGATCTAGCTCTTCTCTCAAGAAATGCCAAAACACAGACCGAAGGAAAAAAATCATGAGTACTGTACCACCAACAACATTTGAATGTAGATGAAGCTGGGGGGGGCAGTGCCATAAAAAGCTCCATCTGTCTGCTGCTCTGTCTAGATCTGTGGGATTCTGGGTGCTTGCCCAACTATTTTTCCGCCTGACTGTGTTTTGACAGAGTGTATATGCGTTCTTCAGTTCAGTGTATTGGGCTACAGATGAATCATGACTTTGAACTTTAAAATCTAGAGGCTGAATGAAGTACATCTCGCTGCATGTGTTGAGATAGTAACATCTCATCTCAAACATAGTTAATAATTAAAGAGTCTTGAATCACAAATACTGATTGTTTAAGACTTTCTTGTTTGCTATAATTCTGTGGGCCGAGTTGACTTGGGAAACTTTTTGAGAAAATGCCTCGGAGGCAGAGGGCAGAGGTTGGCTAAAATAGGAACATATCATCGTAATTTGACCAAGAGAACTTTTCCATCTGTGCTACAGTGTGCACTTGACTGTTTGGGTTGCTGAACACATTTGCGTGTGTGTGCGTGTGCATGTGTGTGTGTGTGTGTGTGTGTGTGTGTGTGTGTGTGTGTATGTATGTGTGTGTTTGCTTAATCCATAGACAATGAGGGATGTGTATGATATTTCTTGGGCTTTAGCCTTGATGACAGAAGTGATTTTCCATTAAACTACCTTGCCTCTTTGTCTATCTTCTTTCTTTCCATGTATCCTTCCTCTTTTCTGTATCTCTTTCTCTTGCTCTCTTTCCATCTCCCTTTACCACCTGTCTTTTTATCTTCCATCTGCCTCCATTTTCCTCTGCTGTCTCTCAGTCATCAATCTCACCTCTCCATCTTTCTACGACCTTGGTCCCTTCATACTACCTCCCCTCACACTGCACCCATCTAATTTCACTCTCCTCCTGCTTCTCCCCCTTCTCTTTCACTGTACATTTTCAAGCCTTGCATGTGCTGACAACCCCAATGAGGTGGTCCACTGGCAGACATCTGAAAAATGTAGCTGTGTAATTATGACCACTCCTATGTAGACACAGACACAGAGCAATGGAGAGGGAAAAAAATAAAATCCCACGATGGAGAAAGATGTATTTAGAGTTTAAACACTTAAAACATAGGGCCCTATCTTGCACTCAACGCAATTGCCTTTGTACACCGACGCATGTATCATTCCTATTTTGCACCTGACACACAAAATAGGATTTTTCTCTCCACAGACGCACGTCGGTAAATTAGGGAATGTATTTGCACCCCCGGGGACAGTTCAGCGAAAAGAAGAGGCGTGTTCCAGCGCAAACGTTCCCTGGTGCTATTTTGCCGTTTCAGAAAACAATTCCGCCACAGACCAGGAAAAACCTAGTCTAAAGTCAGCGGCGCATTATTCGGATGCTATTTTAGGGGCACATTAAGGGCAGTGGTGGCCTAAAGCTTAGAGAAGCAAGCTTGTGACCGAGAGGTCGTCGGTTCAATCCCCAGACCGCCAGGATAAAATCTGGGTGGGGAAAGTGAAAGTGCAGCGCTTGTCCCTCCCTCATTACCACCACTGAGGTGCCCTTGAGCAAGGCCCTTATCCTCCAACCACTCCAGTGGAGCTGCTCAGTGGCCAGCAGATCAGACTGTGGTTGTACCGGGCAGCTTCCAGGTATGAATGTGGAACTGTGTGAATGTGATCAGGGTGTTCCTGCAAAAGAGAGGCTGCCTCTCAGTGAACCTTCACTGAATAAATAAAGGTTAAATAAAAAAATGCTTGGCCATAATGTAGCGTGCGCACAACTCGCATACACTTTGCTTCTCTCATCTACACGGACGCACCAATTCCCATTTTTGCAAACCATACATAAATACAAGGAAAAATATTACTGAAAATGCGCTTCAGGTGTTTGGATTAGAGGCATTTTACAGTACAGTCGTAGCATTCTTTGTGGCTTGTGTTTTACACAACATGTCCATGAATCATGGATGTGTTGATGACATAAACGAGGAAATATTTGAGGACTTAAGGAGACGTGATGTTGAACTACGGCGGGATTCGACACTGCGGCGGGATCTGGTCCGGGAGTGGCAAAGCGCGATGCGCTCCTGGTGGAGCGGGTGGACGGAGATGGAGTGAGGGGAGGAGGAAGGGGCACAACAGGAGCAGGTGGTGCGTTTGGAGGCCCACGCTCCATGGCTGCAACAATCCTCTCCATAATGTGGAGATGCGCCCGAGAGGCCGCAGCAACATCGCCACCTGGTCAAGATGGGCATTTATTACTTTGCTGCATCGCTGACAGCTCCTGCTGGCGTGCGCCAGGCAAATCCGCCGTCATAATAGCAATCCGCCTTGGAACAAGCGCTCCTGCTCTTAAAGGGAATGTGAGATGACGCTCTGATTGGTTTATTGAACGTTACATCCAAACCACACCTAGCTATTTCAGACCAACCCATTTTAGATTTGCGTCGGGCGCCGACAAAGCTACTTGCGTTTCACGTTTGATACTTGCGTTTCAGATCGTTAAAATAGGGCCCTTAATGTCAGACCCAGCACAGATAGTGTGATATGCGTTTTAGTTATATGCACGTGATTGATTGCACATGCGGGAAATGCCTGCAGCCCATGCGATGCTCATAGAAAATAAGATCAAAATGAACAAAACCAAGACTACTTGTATGCTGATGCATGAGTACTGTATGTTGTTATATTATCTACCTGTGCATGCAACTCTTTGTGTTTGTGTGTCATGGTGTAATGTCCCACCTTTAAACAATTGTCTGTTAGGAAGGTTTGTAGTGTCACAAAACAAAGGAAAAGATGGCATCCCAGCGGAAATGTATGTTTGTGTGTGTGTGTGTGTGTGTGGGTGTGTGTGTGTGTGTGTGTGTGTGTGTGTGTGTGTGTGTGTGCATATGTATGTGTGTGTTTTGTCTGAGAGAGTGTATGGGAGTGAAACAAAGATGGAGGATATCATATCATATACAGCCATTGTCAGAAAGGTTTACAGTATATTGTCAACTGTGCCAACATAACAGAATAAGGGACATCCCCAGCAGAAGTGTGTGTGTGTGTGTGTGTGTGTGTGTGTGTGTGTGTGTGTGTGTGTGTGTGTGTGTGTCTCCTGTGAAATATGATGTAACCTCTAAAAGAATAAATATGAATAAAGATTCTAAACCTACAACATCATAGCCAACAGTAGATATTGGGATAGGAACAATGCCATTTACTTTCTCTGTAAAACTGCATAAAAGGCCTGGTCACACAAACAGTTGAATTGGTGAAATTCAAAAATCAATTAATTCCAATGGAAACTCTGCGATCAGTGGATTCAACAATGGGGTCAAAGTGCTGTAAATCTGTGCATATTGTTATTAGTTTGACTTTATTTATCTTCCTATGTCGCAGTATAAACTGCGACAAAAAAGAAGAATGTTTTGTAGACAGTTACAAGATAGGAGTTGATGGTATGAATACATCTGTGTGAATTTATTATCCCATTAGCGATGTTTTGTTAACCGACAGTGATGAATGAATGCCAACTGACAGCAAGCTTGCAAGGTGGCTTTTATTGTCCTTCAATAACTCTTTACTCAATTAATTGATGTGCAATCCTGAGAGCAAAAAATCATGGGGGAATAAACAGTATTATTACTATACAGGGAAATTAGAAAGTTCAGCAAGCTGTTACGATTGACTAGTGCTAGGCTTGTTTGTTTCCGGCTGGCTAGCCAGCTACAGTATCCCTATGTCACCAGACTTAGAACCACATATTTCGTAAAGATGCAGGGATTTATTTAGCTTATTTGTAAATATTACATTGTCTAGGTTTTATTATTCTGTCAGTTGCTGCTATCAACAAAGTTAGACTTTAAGACCAACCAAGACCTTAAATCTAAAGCCTGTACTTTTCAATCTATCATATTATTTTAGCTCTGATATGTAACAACTTCAAGAGGTCCCTAAATAATTTGCTGCAAAGCTTTAAGATTAAAACACTTGCTTTCAGCCCCAGTGGAAGTGAGCTCTATGTAGCCACAGAAAACATCGTTAGAGTTTTGCGGTATGCAAAAGCCCTCCACCCATGACAATAAGACCAGAGGAGCAGCGAGCCGTTTTAATTGCCTGAAGCACTCCGTCCATGCTCTAAACCTTTAGAAAGCCATATCCACCATTTCAATCAGCACTCTTATTCACCCTTTCTCTCTCCTTCACTCTGTGCCTCTCCCTTTCTTTAACTCCCCCTCATCTTTCTGTCCTTCTCCCTCTCTCTTAACTAGCTCTCTAATTCTTTGGCTTTTAGGCCTTTATTCCATTCAGCCTGTCCTATGAAACCAGCTAACTAATTCATCTCCAGACAAATTGCTAATCAGCTGCGGACAAAGAGAAGAGGAGAAAAGAGACTGGTCTTCAATAGAGCCGATCGCTGTTTTACTAAACGTTCCTTCAGAGGAGGAGGGGAGGAGGATGGGAGGAGGAGGAGAGTGCCTTTAAATGTGTGTGTGTGTGTGTGTGTGTGTGTGTGTGTGTGTGTGTGTGTGTGTGTGTGTGTGTGTGTGTGTGTGTAATTTTGGTTTGCGGGGGTATTTGTGAGGGTGGGGGTGTATGTGTGTACTATGTGTGTGTGTTCAGTAAGACGGTGTGTGTCCTCATCACCCCTCCTGCCAGGGTTCACCACTTTCTGTATGCCGAGGTTAACGACCTTGCCGTCCAATCACATTCTCCTGTCAGGGCCCCGTCGCCAACAGCAACAGGTGGTCTGGCCAATTGGTATCCTACAGAGCGGAAAAATAGGGGGAGAAAGAGATGAGAGGATGAAGGATGGAGAAAGAGTGAATGGAACGGACTGGATCATGAGTGTATAGTTTCCCCAAAATAATTTACTCTCAAATCACTTTTATGCACTGGCTTGTCATCCAGGTTCTTAATCTCTGACCATAGAAGCAGATAACGTTCCTTGTTAGGGTCATTAAGTAAATTCAGCACTCAGCACTGATGTGGACCCACCTGCAGCCAACACACAGCCTCCCTTGTGCCTGTACTTTTAAGAAAACCCACCTTATGTGAAAAACTGAGTGACGCCGATTAATTTTTTGTTTCAATGCCACAGCGATCCATTCAAAAGCTAGCTTGTGATGAAAGGGATGCCAGACTTGGCATGGATTCCCCAACCTGTACACTGATCTGATTTGAAAAGACAAGCTGCATCCAAAGCAAAAATGAGTGTTGCTAACCTGAGACAATTCTCAACCCAGATTTCTCTAATTCCACATCCCCAAACCCTACCTAGATCTGGCAGGCATATATGGGCCAAAGCTGGCTCACATTTCATCCTCCAGTGCCAGACTACAGTCAAGTGCCCCAATGCCTCCCAGCCATAATCAGCCTGACTCAGCCCAATTATAATCATGTTAAGCTGTCATATGACTCAGTAACTCTTATAACATGGACAGGACAAATTAAACTGCTATAAACTGAAAAGTTGGCATCAGTTTCTCAATGTTTCAAATTATTCTTAAATGACTTGAGCTATCAATAATTATGTTTGGATTTATTAGAGAGGGCATTCATAGGTATGTGAATGGGAGCAGGCTGCTATTTAGGGTTCTATGTCTGCACGTCTTTGTGATATAACATACTGTAGATTTCTACATGTTTGAATGAATGGAAGTCTCTTGAATAATAATAATAATAATAATAATAATAATAATAATAATAATAATAAGCTAAAGAGGGGACAAACAGTGCATTTATAGCTATAGTGCGTAGTTTCTCGCTCCCCCATGAGGAATTCTAAGTAATGACAACAACACTGTTGGCACGTCCACATGTTACAGCCTTCTGTGATCGTGCATGCGCCACCACCCCTCCTCCACACAGTTGCTAGTATGCAAGGAGGACACGGAGGATTAAAAAAACATGATTGACTCTTCAGACAAATTATCTTTACTCGAGCTTCTGCGCGGGAAAGTCACCAGACGACACAATCGTCTGAACATAGCCATACTGAGAAATCCAGACAGAGTTGTGTGGAGCAGACAGTCTTAATTAGCTTTGTAGCAACTCATTTGGCAATGGCTTGAATGTAACCGATGTTTATAAATTACGCACTAGAGCTTTAAGTAAATAGATTGTTGTTGTCTACTTCTGAAAGCTTTTTCTTAATCTGGTTGACACACCTACATTTCTGCTGGAGAAACCTGATGCTTTGCCTATATACACTGCTTATTCAGGTGTTGAACAAGGTGTATACAAGAGTGCATGTGCATGACAAAGTCTTTAGAAAGTATCGCTGTGACAGCATCTGGTAGGGATCAAATAAAAGATCATTACTTATAGCTGTACTACTATGAACACAACACCGCTGACAACAATCTAAACCAAAACTGACCAGAAAAAAACCTGCAGTGTCATATATCACTTTATAAACGTATGCCAGTTAGCTTAAAACATAAGTAATAGGATAGGTCAGATTGCTGAACAGCTGCATGTCAAAGTTGGTTTTCACAGAAACCAGGTTGTTGCAAAGCAACCGATATCCTGCCTTAACTTGAATTTCCTAATAACATGGTTCCTTGTGTTTATATAAACCCAGCAAATGTCACAGAGACGCACATGTGAGAAAGGATGGGCGAAAGGAGGGGGACAGGAAAGGGTGGAGCAGCGACACGTTTAATAGCTGTCAGTTGATGATCACCGTGATCCCTCTCTCTTACTCTCTTTCTTGTCCTCCCTCCCTTCAACTCTCTTTCTCTTAAGCCACTAATTAAGCAGCTAACAGACTCATAAAAAGAAGAAGGGAAGACAAAAGAAGAAGGAGAAAGGAAACATTAGTCTAGGCTGAGTGCCCCTGTCTCGTTAGAGAGAGAGGGAGACCAAGAGTGAGTGAGACTCAGCTCCAGCATCTGTTTGATCATTAACTCGGTTAGCCAGACGCAGCTATAAAACCTGTCACCCCTCCCCTCTTTTCTGTGTACTTATTCACAATTATTGAGCTCTGTCATATCTACCATTCCTTGCCTTCTATTTGTTTTGCCTGTGAACTTAAGTTATAAAATTCATATCAGCTTCTGGTTTCTGTTCACACACACACACACACACACACACACACACACACACACACACACACTATACAGACACAAGAAAGCCTATAACCTTCTTGTGAAGGTAGGGTAAGGAACCACTGCTACAAGTTCAGCATTGTATTTACTACAACGGACTGTCCAAAGGGGACATGGAAGGGGGTAAAATAAGGCCAATAGAGGAGAGGAATTCAGAAATTGAGATTTTAACCAGCTTTTCCAGATAGTGAATACAGTTTATCAGCCAAAACAGAGGGAAGTGAGGGAGAAAAGGAGGCAAAAAAAGCAAAAGATACAGAGAGAGAGAGAGAGATAAAGAGAGATAGGAGAAAGGAAAGAGGGACTTTGGCCTGTTTCCCAAATGTGATTAAATGTAGGAAACCAGGCAGACTGAATGTAGACCCCAGAGCTCCTGCTCTCACCATTAACCCCCTACTAACTGTGTGTGCATGTGTGTAGGTTTGTCTATATGGGACAAAGCGCTCTCAGAGGAGCGTTATAGTGCTCTCTTTCCCCAAACCCATTCACTGTGTCTGCAATACATATCCCATTGTTACAACCTTATCCAAATTAGATCAATACTCACATATGCTTTTCCTATCATCTTCAAATAGTTGATTCTACATTTGAAAAAGTAATGTCAACTTGATGGAATGAAGTTGGGAGTTTTTCCAGGGTAATGGTCAACTTTGTAGATGTAGGTCGGTGGAACGCAACTGTAGAGGATGGCAATGCAAAGGGAAAGAGAGACATTCAGGACTTTGTATTTGATGACATGTACTAAGCATCCTCATGGAAACAATAAAAATGTGTGCAAAACTGTCAACCTTGGGAAAATAATCAATCAATCAATACTTCATAAAAGCATCTTATTACCCATACAGCAGCATTGCATTGATTTCCATACGATTTTGAAATAGAATCATCAAAATAAAAGCAGCAGATGCAGAGATATCCTGACTAAACTAACAACTAAACTAAACTAAACTAAACTAAAAACTAACTAAAAGCATCTTTTTGTTTGACACTAACACATGCCGTGTAAAAGACCACGCCTTTCAAACTACACACCACCAGTTTGTAGCACAGACTTTTGGTCTCAGTCATTCTCTAATTCTATCTTCATTTTTTGCATCTCGTTCTTACAGTCTGTCTCTGTCTGAAGCAGTTTTAGCTTTGTAAAACAATGATGACATAATAATGAGCACTTGTTGCTTAATTCAGCGTGTGTCAGTTCACTTTCGAATCACAGCAGTTGGCTGCAGGCCAGATATGAAAGTTGATCTTTACATTGTCGTTTTCTTTGATTGATAATGTTGTTATGTTTTGTTTTCTGTCTCCATTTATATGTATTAAAAAATTTACATTCGCAAATTTCAAATTTCATATTTGACATTGTCATTTGTGTGTGCAGACTTTTACCCCTATATCTGACCTATACCTACACCTATACCAGTTGTTCATTTTGATGTGTAGTTTGTCGAATCCCTTTAAGGGGTCAGTATACTCCATGAGAACTGCTTGTCGGATGGTTGAATTGCTTCGGTAACTCCCTCCCTCAACATCTTTCTGATGTCACATTAGGGCAGTCAGTGTCCAAACATTTCTTTCTGAAACTGACGATTACGCCGCGATTGGCAAGCTTAGCTGGATGGAGGTGAAAAAAGAGCCAGGGTTTAAACTTCTCTCTCTTGCTCTCTTTTTTCATTCTTTACAAAAGTATTTCTTTCTTTCTTTCTTTCTTTCTTTTCACAGTTTCCCCCCCTATAAAGTATTTCTGTTTTAGCAACTCTGGCCAAAATTACATCTAACCCCTGAACACCCTGCCAGTAAAACACAAAACACACACACACACACACACACACACACACACACACACACAAAATGTCCAAACAAACATCCCTCACACTGATTAGGTCAGAACCAGAATCAACAGTGAATGTGACAGGACCAGCAGTGAGTAAGTGAGTGAGTGAGTGTGTGTTTGAGCTGGTGCCAGGTTTAATGATATTAAAGCACATATATGGTATGGTATATGCACATATATGGTATATATGGTGACTGCCTCGACAAATCTGCCAAAATATCTACAATTTATCTGAAAACCATAAAACATTACCATACCGCCAATGTTTAACAAGTGTTAAAGTGCAGATTCCAGCCTTCATAAACAGTTAATAAAAGTTATAAATCTCTCTCTCTCTCTCTCAGAAATCCACACTGTACTTTCTTTCCGCAAAAGTACAAATCATGTAATGTTTACTGTATTAGCAGATTTATGAAAAAGTGTGACAAAGTGAATGAGACTAAGACTAGAGGGGGGTTTCCTGAGACTTTGTCTAATCAGGACGCTGGAAGCCAAACCCTTCCGTTTATACACACACACACACACACACACACACACACACACACACACACACACACACACACACACACACACACACACACACACACACACACACACACACACACACACACACACACACACACACACACACAAGGGAATACACAGAGCTGAAGCAGTGTGATTCTCCTATCTTTTTTAGACCAAGTCCTCTGTGCCTTGCTCTGCATGACACCGTGCTCATACAAGCATACCACATACTCACAAACACCCCTCCACACACACATGCATACAGAAACATCAACATAACACGCAGCACATTCCTACACATTCAGTCACACATTACTGCAGCCTAGCTTCATTAATTTGTCGGCTATAAAGGTAACATCACAAAGTAACACACAGTTAAAATGGTGATTATTTAGCATGTTTGCAGCGTGTGTATTAGGCAGGCACATGCCCATAAAAACGTGAATGTGCCAACATGTGTTTTTTGTGTCCATGCATGGATGTGTGTACGTGTGCATGAAAGTGTGTGCATTTAAGTGTGCATGTGTCTGTTGGGGGAAATGGGCTAATTTGTCTGTGTATCCTGACCATGTTCATACGCGCTGCTGCCGCTGCTTTAATGAGGAACACATTTGGGCTGATATTACTTCCACATGCTGTGGAGACGGGGGGGGCTTTTAGAATACAAACCGCGCTTATTCAGCACACACATGGACACCCACTTACACTGGTCTTTTCTTTTTTATTGTACTCCATCTTTATAATTGTTGAAAAAGTTATGGGGTTGATTGGCAGTCTGCAGCAGCAATACAATGAGAAGAAATCATACATATATAATTCAGCCTGTGCAATCCTCAGTGCCAACCAATTTATAACATAATAAATATGTTGTAAACAATGGCTACAAAGTTTGTAACACTGAAAATCATCTTTCAATTGAGAATGACCTCTTATATTCGGGATATCATCAAGCATGTTCACTGCAATGTTTAAACCTTAGTTAGCTTACTCGCCAAAGCAGACGAGAAACTTGATGCTCAATTACTGACACTGTCGCTGTTTACTGAAGTCCATTATGCTAAATGTTCCCTGAAATGCGATTCCCAGACAGGTTTCCATGTAGATCCTGCCTTCTTCTGCTATGGCTCTAATTCTACTAGTACTGCCTGGGAGGAACAGACCAGGGCAAAAAATAGCCCATTGAACATCAAGTCTAGAAGATATCAGTTATACCTTACCAGTCAAGCCTGTCGCCAGACAGGAATGTTGATTTTGGGTGATTCTGCAAAACCCTGGATTATACGTTTACAGTTTTTTTTCAATTGCTAAACAACAGTGGGCACAACTGGACAACTACAACTACAGTCTGCCCAGCAGCAGTTCATGTGAATCAAACTCAAGTTCGTTTTTCATTGCTTGAACACAGTTTTCAAAACTCACATTATCCCATGGCTAGAACCACAACCTGCATAACACTGATTTCACAGCACTTTGTTTAAATGCTAACACACTGCTGTCTAAACTGTTAACCACACATTCAAAACCGAAGCAATTTCAACCCGGTGCATTTCAAACACTGCTGATTGGAATTTCAGCTGAAAGCCTCAGCAGGTGTCTTGTTTTAGACATGTTAGTGAACATATAATGTATATAGGGAAAGCTCAGAAAGCCTTTTTGTAAATAAAGAAACAAATAAGAATGAAACAGTTATACATTGTACCGTTTGAGAGAAACACGTAAAAGAGCAAAGATACCAATATGTCCAGGTATGTCTGAGGTTACATACACAGCTATAAAAAATGTGAAAACACTACCTTTACTATAGTAAAACTGCACACTTACTGTATTTCAGAAAGTAATGGAGGTGGAAGCAATGAAAACACCACATTAATTTGTATTTAGAGGTTATGCAGGTGCACGGCAAGCCAGGACATCCAATGTGTTGATGAAAAGTTGTGGCCTAATGCTGGAGAGAGGCAGGATTAGCCCCACATGTCTTTGTTACTATTACATACCTTTAGTTTGTAACTTTTGTTGTATGTATTACAAATTACTACAGACAAAATAAAAAAAAAAAAATATATATATATATACACAGTATATTTTAACTGCTAATTTCCATTCCTTCTTGTTTACCTTAAAAACTGGTATGTTCAAAAATAAAATGAAATAAAGTAAAAGAATTTCACTCTTCTTTAAAGAAAATATTTATTAGTGTGAAGAAATTATTGAAACTGTAAAGATTAAAAGTTTGTAATTTCTCTACTGGTGTTTGATGCTAGTATTTTTACTCTAAAGAGTAACGTAATCTAAAATGAATGTAATGACAAAGTGTTTTAACATATATTGTCATGCCAACTTTATATATATATATATATATATATATATATATATATATATATATATATATATATATATATATATATATATATATATATATAAAATAAATATGGTTATATATAGTTTGGGTTAGGCAACTAAAACATGTGGTTACAATTAGGTTAAGGTCGTGATCTCCCAGTCTCCCTAAATGAAAGTTGGAAGCAATACCACATCCATCCACCACCCCGACCTCCAAACACTTACTTTCTGCCTTGCTACATAAAGGGCACACTACTTCCTGCAGTGGCACTGAGCATTGGCATTGGACATAATTCATGAGATGCAGAATTGTTCAATATAAACTTCATTCCTGGATACTGGGCTATACCACCTGGCACAACAAAAAAGAGTTAGAAAAAAAAGTTATTTGGAGAAATCAAGTTAAAGCGACATGTTTTTCATGCAGCATAATCTTCTCTCGCTTGCATTAAATTACTTTGTGTATTAGATCCCACACCTCCTGACAACCATTCATTCAAAATCAAGTACATTTGTTAGAAGAACCTAAAAACGGTTACATCAAGAAAACAAAACACAAAGGACAAAATCACATTTGTGTGTGTGCACACATTACAAATTAGTGCTATATTTAAGCATTTTGGGTGTCAAGTTTTTGGGGGGTCACTTGGTGTGTGATGTCATTTGACAAATGATAAAGACCTCTCAGTTTGACACACACATAATGGATAGATCTGATCTGCTGACAAATCATTCATTGTCAAAGAGGAATGACAGAGTGAGGCACAGAGGATATGAAAGAGGGAGAGGTTGTGAGGGAAAGAAAGGAGGGAGGATTTGAAAAAGAAGTAGCCAGAGGGAGGAAGAGAAAAGGAGAGAGAGGAAGTCAGACGGACGGAAGAAAAACAGAGAAGCTAAAAGGGATAAAAAGATTTTTTTTTAAAAAGTCTTTTCTTTTGTTATCTGGGGGAATGCAGAGAATCGAATGCCTGGACATGTGAAATAGTGCAGACCTACACCCTGAGCCAGTTCACTTCCCCTGGAGGAAAGATATGGAAACAGGGGGAGGAGAAAAAATAAGTAGGGAGGAAAGGAGAGCCAACGGTAATGTGGGAGAAAATATATGTGGATTAACTCTTAGAGAGAAGATGGAGAATAAAAAGTGAGATGAATCAAATGGGGGACTTGAGAGTAGGAGGAGGAGGGGTGGAAGATGAGAAGGTTCGGAGGACATCATGCAGCAAGGAGGCGAAGAGATGAGGGGGGAGTGGAAAGGACAGAAGAAAATGAAGGAGGGGGAGGAGGAGGGGGTCATTAAAGAGCTCTAATGACCTGCTGATTGACAAGGGGCCCAAACTCTGACCCCAAATTACTACAGAGCCTGAGAACCAGTCCTCTGTTCTGCAAGTGTGTGTGTGTGTGTGTGTGTGTGTGTGTGTGTGTGTGTGTGTATGTGTATGTATATCTTTGTAAAGGTGAAATAGGAATAAGCATTTTCTACCCACACTCAAACTTCTGACACACCCCATAAAATATTCACTGACACACACGGTTTAACCACCACACCAACTGTATTCAAGCAAACAGGATTCAAATGTGCATTCTTCAACACTTACGTGTAGAGAAAACACAGCCTGTGCCAAACAGCCAGGCAATCTGTTATTGCTGAGATCGAACTAAAGTTTGCCAGCGGTCTCGTTTTTTTTTTTTTTGGTAAGCCTGTAAACCATAACAGTCAATTTGAGAGCATGCCCAAGGCTACCAAATATCAGTGTAACTAATCTATATTCATATCCTAGCTCACAGATATTCGTAACCAGGGTAATTAGGGTTATTAGAAGAAGCATCATACTTGAACAGGTAAAAAACACAATCCATCTCTGGGATTAAAACCTTTGCCCTAACAACAAGTGCATAGTTGTTAGACTCAGCTACTTATTGAAGCAGCTATACTGAATATTCAATGGATCGTAATGACTACTTGTGTGTGAAAGGGGCTGCTTGTAGTGACGACCGCACAGATCAAGTATCATCCACATCTCATGTTTACAGAGCGTTTTAGCAAATTTCAGCTCATTGTTTTGGTTTTCTGGTCCGCAACTTTACGGTTTTGGTTCACTCTCATCGCTCTTATCAGCGTCATTTTCGGCAGCAGCAGGCAGCTGTCATCAGCGAAAGAGCTCTGGTAAACTTACTGTACGCTAGCAACTAGCTAGTGACAAACATTAATAACTTTTTTGTTTTATTTTAATAATAACTGTTTTAAATTGTTTAACGGATAGTATTAAATGAAAAATGTTAACAGTTTAACCGTTAATCATTAACATCCCTACTGGCCACTCTTGGCAGTTTTGAGCTATTGATGCTCGTAGTGTGAACATAGTATTATATTAATCAGGTGGACACCCACTGCTTCAAGTTCGCCATACCAACTTGTTCAACCTCTAATGCATTATGGACATACAATAGACAAGATGTTTGTTAATTCAGCAGCAGCTTTCTGCATGGCCTTGTGGTATACACATCTACATAATTCATACTTGTTTGTACCGCTCTATCATCAGAACTCTCATTTTCTTTTTTTTCATTTTCTCATTAGTAAAAATTGCACATTCATGCTATGTTCTCTGTTTTTCTTAAACACACACACACACACACACACACACACACACACTCACACAAACACACATACAGGCAGGCAGTAAGATACAGAAGCAGCCAAACAGTTGTAGCTTAATGAAAACCAGATGAAGCAGCCATGAGATACTGCTGAAACACATGTTCACACACACACACACACACACACACACACACACACACACACACACTTAGCCCGTGCCCATGCTTTATCGCGAGCTGTAACAGCTCCATTTCTCTATAATCACAGTCTTTCTCTCATGCACACAAAAACAAGTCACACAGCAGGAGCAGCAGCACTGCTCCTTCATTACAGGGCTGTAAAGTGCAGAAATCTGTTTGGACCTGGTTAACATGCAATAAAACTCTGATTTTCCACTCACCCCTCCCCTCCTTTTTCTCTTTATGAGTAAACAAACAAAGTTGCTCTTGTTGACAGATACAATCACTCACACTCCTCAATAAATGTCACACACATTCACAGAATGGCAGGATGCATGCAGGATAAATGGGGCTCATTATTTATGGATTGTTTGTATTTGTACAAATGTGGTAATTTATCAGTGTTCACTTCAAACCAGGTGGAGAATCTGTTAAGAACAATCATTAATACAAGAAACTGGTTAATAATTGGACCTTTAAAACCATGATTTTTGTATTACTTTGAAGGACTCTGGTGCATATTTAGCAGCTTATTTGCAATTTCTCCAAATTTTTTCTCTTTATTGTCTATTACCGGAAGAATATTGTGAGCTGCTTTCACTGCAAAAGGACCACATGTTGATAACACTCTTTATGCAGCACAAAACACGGCAAGTCTGAATTCATGGGGAAATAAATCCATTTGAAAATTCATAAAAAATTCACCTGTCGAAATCTGTTCTTTTACAAAAAAAACGTTATTTTTTTGTCAAAATCCCAAAACAATAAACCTTAAAGATGAAACAAGATGAAACGAACAGCTCGTAGAGAGAGAGAGAGAGAGAGGGCACAATGAATAAGACAGAGATTGTGAGTGTGTGTGTGTGTGTGTGTGTGTGTGTGTGTGTGTGTGTGTGTGTGTGTGTGTGTGTGTGTGTGTGTGTGTACACATGTTTGTGTGTGTGTGTAATTGATAGGAGAATTTGGCCCAAAGCACAGTATGACCTCATTGCTTGCCTGATTTCTCAGCGTTCACAGTTTTACACGAGCTTAGGATCAGGTTAACATAGAAAGCTAGCACACACAGACACACACACACGCTTTACCATTCCACCACATCTTTCAACTGCTTAAGAAAGCTATTTTCCGAAGCTTAGACGAACCACAGACTAATTTGGGAGTGCACTGTGGCTGTTGACACATAAACACACACACTTCCACACAGAAACTGTAGAAACACATGGGCCTAAGTGCACCCAGATAACATCTTAAAACAACTATTACTTGTGGTGTATGGTGTGGGATAAGTGCTGAGAAGTGGTGACTGTTACCTAAAACAAACACCAGGCAGAGAAACAACATACAGGAGGGAATAGACAAGAGAGAAAAAAAGTGAAGTCTGACACAAGAGGGGGGAAGAAGAAGAGGAGGAAGAGGAAGAAGAAGAGGAGGAATAAAAACAAGGAGTGCATTGGGTTGCACACTTGTTAAATTTGCAACCTCCTCCTTTGTAACACAGAAAAAGATGATCTGGTCTTCAAGGTCTCCTTCTAGAAAGCTCTCACTGAGGAAAGGAAGCATCTCCTATCATTATTGATAAATGCAAGACCCCATCATTTACAACTCACCCAACTAGGTTTTGTGAAACCTGATCCAAATTTAGAGCAAAGAAGCAAAACTCAGATTTCACAACAATAATCAGACTCAAACTTTTGTTTCAGTTTAAATATGATGATGGAAAGCTATGTAGAATAAAAAAACATCTTATTTTAAGCTTTTGCACTTACATAATCTACTGTAGTGCATTTGTATGTCATGACAGTTTGATAATCCATAAGAAAAGGCATCCAAAAGATGCAAACTTCATAATGCAGCCAAATGAGCTGGCTAAAATGAACCATCCTATAGCTCGAGAAAAAAGACTAAAAGTAACAAAGAAAGAAAGAAATAAAGAGCCATTCAGTGCTTGGGCCCCTAGAAGGTTTTCAGTCAATCTTTTCTAAAGAACATAGAAGTAGAAAAGCAAGAACAGTGACAACACACATAAAACAAGAATTACAACAACCTGGAATCTACTCCAGAAACAGAAACAAGGGAATTAAAGAGTCTTGAATAAATGGGAGTGAAAAACGAGAGATGGAGGCAAGTAGCCAAAGACCTGCAGGGTTTGAGGAGCCCTGTAATGCTCCCTTTGGCTCCAAAGGTGAGAACAAGAAACCCACTTACACAATAATATACACGTACACACACAGTCTGTACAAGCAGTCATGTTTACTTTCTGTTTATTGTGTGCCACACACACACACACACACACTCACACTCACACTCACACACACACACACACACACACACACACACACACACACACACACACACACACACACACACACACACACACACACACACACTAGACATTTTGGGCATCAATTGCTTTCCTGGCAGAGAGCTGGCAGCGTTTGGTAGTGGAGTTTGTGAGTGTACGTGTGGTTTATGTCAGAGGTGTGTGTTTCTGTGCATTGTGTATGTGTATGTGTGTACCTTGTAATGCTAAAATGTGCAGCTGCAGACATGCTTTTACTGTAAAATGATGTACAAGATGGGTGTAAAGACAAAGGAGAGGAAATGTGTTCATCAGTGAGCAAGTCTGAGTGAGTGGCAAACTGTCTCTCTTTATCTTTGTCTGAGAAGAAGGTATCAGAAGGTCATTATGTGACAACTCATCCCATCTCGAAAGGAGAGCCAGCTGGACAACTTCCCAGCCTGTAGATTTATGGCAGTGTACTAACGGGAGACTGACAGGAGAAGGTCAGTACAACTCAAGGGGAGCAACAAAAACATTAGCTACAAACGTTATGTTAAAAAAAATCTCCCGTCCTTCATGGCTGAATATGTAACAAGTGAGCTTTAGGTTGTCAATAGTCGAGAAAGTACTATGATTTTAGAAGGAAAAAAGGAGACCTGTGAGGCAAAGAAGAAGAACTGAGGGGTAGCTACTTCTTCTGCACAGTTTTGAAAACATTTTATGGTGTATCAGAAATGTAATATAAAATATAACAACCAACTTCTGTGGAAGCTACAAATAAATATATGTGTCTTTTCCACTTGTTAGACAGATTTACCAACATGGCTACCATCATGTTCTGAGTGTGTAATAGCCTACACAAAAATGAGCAGGGGAAACTAGCTCAACATAGACCTACTGAGTCTCTTGAACTTGAGATATTTAAGATTGTATACAGGTAACACAGATACAGAGACAGCGAGGAAGAGGCACAAAGACAAAAACACAGACTACACAAATAGCGTTTTTCATAAGTCTTACACTGAAAACAGTTTTCTCCCTTTTCTTACATAGTTTATTGGCCTTGCATTTACTTAAAATCTGTTTTTGCCACCTTATGGATCTTTTTGTAAATTGCCTCCAGAGAGTTTGACAAACCTTTTAAAAACATGAACCTAATTAAACCTAATTAAGATTGTCAGCACTGTCAAGAACATACGTAACTCTCTATAGCCCCTTTCTCGTACTGTTATATAGTCCTTAAATAGTTGATCACAGAATGCAGTGGTTTTGGCACGTCTTTGTTTCTGTTGCAAGCGTGAAATACTCATGTGATTCAGGTCTCAGAGCCCAGGGATTATTGTAGCAGCCTTTATGACCCTTAATCAAATCACTACTTTATTCAATTTTTACACATTTCTGTGTGGAACACAAACTTATAGGAATTAAAAAGACAGAAGAAAAATGTGTACAATTAAAAAAAAAAATTAAAAACCAAGAGAAAATTGAAAGAGAGAAAGACAGAATCAAGAGAGAGATTTTATGGCCCAGACACAGCTGGTAATACAGTACATTTTCTCTCTGTGGGTAAAGAGAAGGTAGGAGGCCTCCTTCCCTCTCCACTAATCACACTTAATGATTCAAATGGGCCTAAGACATACCTTTCAAATCAAATCCACTTATAACCCCCCCCCCACACACACACACACACACACACACACACACACACACACACACACACACACACACACACACACACACACACACACACACACACACACACACACACACACACACACACACACACAAAATGAGGCACACTTTTACCCAAACTCACAGACACACACACCAACTTGTCTGGGAGAACAGCGAGTGATTGTTATAGAGAGGAGGATATATCACAAGAAGTGTGTTTGCCTGGATGTTTCCAATCCATCAGCAAACCCCTAACTAGCTATGCAGTGCCACAGCTAATTGCTCCTAATGACCTCATAGGCGCATGCACGCACGCACGCACGCACGGAAAAAGTATACTACACACACATATACAAGTGGCACATGTAAAGGAAAAAGAAGTTGAGCCAACTGGTGACCATAAAACACTGGCCTGTCAAAGTGTGTGTGTGTGTGTGTGTGTGTGTGTGTGTGTGTGTGTGTGTGTACTAAGTAAAAAAACCCTACAGCTACATCAGGCTCCTATAGAGGCATTTCCTGAAACCTCTACGCAGCAACAGATATCCTCTTTCACCCCCACCCCCAAACTGGGTGCAGACTTCTGTGTTTCTGAATGTGTGTGTGTTTGGCCCAAACACACACATTCAGAAACACAGAAGCGGTAGGCTTAGCCATTGCAAGCTTCAAAGTAATTTGCCGTAGGATAAAATAAAGCTTTACTTTTCATATTTCAAAGAATTACTATGTAAGTACAGAAAGTGTGTCAATGTGATCTAAGAGGGTTTCAGAAGGTAAGCAGACAAAGGCAGTGTTTGTTTCTTAAAATATGTTACAGCAAAGTGTGAGAGAGAACAAGCTAATTCAACCAGAGAAAAACTCACTGTACTATTACTACACCATTAGCATTGAAGGAACTCCCCTCCAGAGGGAACTGGGTCCGAATGAGCAGACGTGTATAAAGTACTAGAGACCCATACTTGAGTAAAAGTACAAGTGCTCCATCAAAAAAGTGACTTGAGTAGAAGTAGAAGTGCTCTTTAAGCACCACACTTAAGTAGAAGTACTAGTAAAAGTATTCAACATTTTTTGTACTTAAGTATTGCAAGTAGTTTATTTTAAAATCTACTACTCAAGTACTAAAAGTAAAAGTACAAGTATTGTGTTATTTAGTTATCAAAGAAAGCAGTCCAAAGTTTGAATATCATATTGTTTATATGATTTCAAATGTTTAGCCTAAGGCTGTAGCCAAAGGAATTAACAAATATTAAATATATTATATTAAAAATAACAAATACTGAAATAAAATGTACAATTATCACACTGTGCAAGTAAAATGAACATCTTCTCCAGCACAGTAATGATTAAAGCCCCCAAAAGCGTACCACACACTAGCTAGTAACATGTGTGATGTACAGGAAAGTTAGCAAGCTAGCAAAATACAGATAAACTAGCAGCTTCACATCACAGGATCAAACCATAGACAGTATATAAACTGGACCAACAGATCCCGTTGCTCTGGACGGAGACCAGTGAAGGATATTAGAAGCACTTTTCCGGTGAGCGCTGAGCGTTACTGCGCAGCCTCCAACTGAGACAGACGACGTAAATGTGACGTGAGCAACCTGTCTGAACATAGGCGCGGGAAGTAGGGGTGCTGGGGGTGCTGCAGCACCCCCTGTTGGTGGCAGCACCCCTTGTTGGCAAACTGCAATCAAGCCCGGATTACCCAATGGGCATTCATTATTATGGTGATAATTATCCAATCAGAATAAAATAAAAGTTGTTTACAAAAAAATCTCGTGATTGTGTGTTTTATAAGTCAGTATGATGACTGGACAGGTAATGATTGGGAGAAGGCCACATGCACTGTGTAGATTGGCTAATGGTAAAGGTGGGTGGGCATAGAGCAGGTTGTTTACATCGTACTGATTCAAGATCAGTTTTCTAAGAACGAGTTGAGATTGAAAGAGTGGAATTAATTTGTAACTGATCCCCGGTCAGATCGGGTTGCATCAGCGAGTGAAAGTGTGGAAAAGGGAGAGAAAGAAGCGGCTGCTATAAAAAATGTCCCGCGAATAAATAGATTTTTTTAAAAGAGCTGGGAATGACAAAGAGGAGGATGTCGAGGAGTTAGCCAACGTTAGCTTGGAAGAATCGTTGCCTTCTACCAGCTACACTCAGCCACAGCTAACGGTAGCTAACGTTAACTTTAGCGAAGTTGTTGTGGAAAAAGACAGCGATGAGGCCGGTCATCAGCATTACAGAACAAGGTAATGACACCTCAGGTACCATCATCTCTGAAGACCCTTCACTACGGGGACCGATTACAGAGACCGTCCGGGAGGAAATTATACCCAGAGGGATATTAGCTCTTCAGAATCGGGCGGCTAAACATCCAGCATCTCGGAGGGGGAACAAGGCTGGTGGCAGAAAGACACGCTCTATCGAGGCACTGACCCAACACCTTCACAACGGTGAAACGGTACCACGGGAGTGGATTCTATATTCACTGTCCACCGGAGACATTTATTTGCCTGTAAAGTGCTACCAACACACAGCAAAGCATTTGTAGTAGGGTTTAGCGAGCTGCTGAGGGAGCTTGACTTTGAGGATTTGATCTGTGACTTTGCAAAGAAAAAGACAAGAAATTAGAACTTCTAAAGTTAAGAGCTATTATGCTATCTGTAAATTGAGTAGGTTAATATAATCTGTTGTGACTGTGTGACTTCCCGCGCCTCTGTGTCTGAAAGTTGTAAGTCTTCTGGTAGCTGTGCCAAGAGAAATCTCAATCATTCCCAATCTTGCAGAGACGGAGAGCGTAGGTATATGTAAGGAGATAACATGGGCACAGGCTAATTATTGCTAACTAAAATGCTAGTTAACATTAGTAATTAAACCTAAACAGCTCATGTAAGTCGAAACTGAAATCTGCTGAACAGAGTCTACGCTCATCTGGACAAGCCTGCAAGCACTGTGAGAGTCATGTTCTTTGACTTCTCCAGTGCTTTCAACACCATCCGTCCGGCTCTATTGGGTGAGAAGATGACTGCGATGCAGGCGGAGGCCCCCATCGTGTCCTGGATTGTTGATTACCTGACGGGCAGACCACAGTACGTACGCCTAAAGAACTGTGTGTCTGACAGGGTGGTCAGCAACACTGGGGCTCCACAGGGGACTGTCCTCTCTCCTTTCCTCTTCACCCTCTTCACCTCGGACTTCAACTATTGCGAGTCCTGCCACCTTCAGAAGTTTTCTGATGACTCAGCAATAGTTGGCTGCATAGAAAAGGGCGATGAGAATGAATACAGGACTGTTGTGGGCAACTTTGTCACTTGGAGTGAGCTGAACCATCTGCAGCTCAATGTGACAAAAACGAAGGAGCTCGTAGTGGATCTGAGGAGGGCGAAATCATCTGGGACCCTTGTTTCCATCCAGGGGGTCCCTGTGGACACTGTTGGGGAGTATAAGTACCTAGGAGTGTACTTAAATAATAAGCTGGACTGGACTAGAAACGCTGAGGCTGGCTACAAAAAGGGCCAAAGTCGACTCTTTTTCCTCAGGAGGCTGGGGTCATTTAACATCTGTCGGACAATGCTGAGGATGTTCTATCAGTCTGTTGTGGCCAGTGCTATTTTCTTCGCTGTCACATGCTGGGGCAGTGGGTTGAAGGTCGCAGACACCAACAGACTAAACAAACTGATCAGGAGGGCTGGTGATGTCGTGGGGGAGGAGCTGGACACACTGACGACCGTGGCTGAGAGGAGGATGCTGTCCAGGCTTCAGTCCATCTTGGATAATGTCTCACACCCTCTCTACGACACACTGGCCCAACAGAGGAGCACCTTCAGCAGAAGACTCCTCTTACCCAGATGCACCACAGAGCGCCACAGGAAATCGTTCCTGCCTGTGGTCATTAAACTTTACAGCGCCTCCCTCGGAGAGTCTGTAATCTCTCAAACATAGACAATCATTTCTCTTTTTTATTGCACTCTTTGCACATTAACACTGTACATGTGATCTTTTATGTATTATTACTGTAAATTAGTTTTTTAATATATATTTTAAAGTCTGGATAATATATATGTTGTTTGTATATCTGGAGTTGTAACAAAAATAATTCCCCCGTTGGATTATTAAAGTATTTCTGATTCAGATTCTGATCTGAACTCCCTGCGAGCTTCTCCTGTACTATATGGTAATTCCTCTACTACGCGACAGTAAGTCGCTTGGTTATGACACAATCGTTAGCCTATTTTTACAACAACGTCTGCTACGGAGCCATAACGTGAGATACAAGGTAATGGAGCCTTTTATACATTGTCGTGTTTCTTTAGAAATAAACAATGGAAAAATAGAGTCTTTAAACGCTTCAGATGTGAAGTTATTCGCTGTCAAAGTAACGTCAAAATGAATGGCAGTCAATGGAATGCTAATGGGAGGTGATCGTTTTGTAGCATCAAAATGGCGCCATAGGAGGTTTGAGTTCTGAAGCGAAGCTTACCCCCTTGGGTAAAAGGGTTAACATTCAGTACTCACTGCAGACTGAAACAACTCAGGAATAGCTGCTGCAACAATAGCTAAATAGAAACAGTACAAACTTACATTGTCTCTGACTTCTGAACGGGCAACCGTAATGAAAAGAAACACGACGCGATCTCGGGGATTTCTTACGTAAATTACGTAACTAGCGTAGCCGTAACTACACACACTGTAACATACACAGTCTCCGTAGCTGAGGAATTCACAACAGTAACAGTAACGATGCAGCACAATAAAAAATGTATTGGAGTAAAAGTATTTTATTCATTCATTTTTTTTTATTTCTTTATTTAAAAAAGGGACAACACACATTAATCAACATGAGTACAAGATCCATCATGTAAATGTGCCAGATTTAGCCATACAGGCTAATTTTCATCTGCAGTCCATAGCAGGTTGATGGCTTAAAAACAATGGATACACTACAACAATACAACAAATACACATGAAATAAGAAAGACATAGGCATAGACAAGTAAAAATGACACAACCACTATTCCAGATCAGGACAACTGGCAGGTTGATGGCATGAGAAAAACATAACACATAGCCTACAGAAGCACATACAGCACATCAGGCTTGAACTTGTGCACAATTAAACATGTGGAGGTGCCTTCATGAACAAACACATATTTAATAAAGTACATTATACAAACTAGGGATCGATCGATATGGATTTTTTAGTGCCAATACCGATTTTTTTTCATCAGCCTTAGCCAATGACCGATACGGGCTGCCGATTTTCTTGAGCCAATATTTGGAGCCGATACTGCTTTTGCTTCCTCAACTTACATCATAAAAATGTAAACCCTGCCACACTGGATTTGTTTTCAGAATCTGCTCTGCCATTTCTTTTTCAAAATAATAAACAAAAACACAGATCAGTGTCACTTCTGCAATCATCTTACATTCATATCACCCAAATTATGTGTGCAATGTGCATTGTATGGATGGGTGCACTGCATATGGTTAACTGTGCAAGGGTAAAAGGCTTTCATCAACATCTACAACACAGCCTTGATGATGCATTGCTTGCGGACATATTATAAGACATATATAATCAGGTCATCAAAAAATGTCCTTTGTCAACACATTTAAATAATTTAAGAAAACAATAAACCTGAAAAGTAGCCATTGAAATAAAGTGCTTGATTTGTAATTTAAGACTGCCATGGTGCTAGTGGGGGAGGGGCAGTGCATCAATCAAAGAATTGTGCAAGTGATTGTTTTCATGCATTTATTTCCCCTAAACAACCCCATGCCCACCCAAACACACATTCATGCATGCACACTCATTCATTGAGAACAGCACTCCTGCTTCTGGGTGGCTATACACACTGTGCACTGACATCTACGGCTTTCTTTCTCTCTATCACTAATCACTTCATTGTGGATTTTTGTGGTTGCCAAGAGTACGTGGTACACATAGCTGTGCTTCTTCAAAACATGCACACCTTTAAAAAGTACTATAATGGTTGGATGGCATTATTTTCATTCCTGATGCAACATGCTGGAAGACATTTTACCATTTTAGATAAATTGATTATTACATAAGTGTGTTTTTAAAAAATTTCTAAAATATTTTCACCTTGTAAAACCGCTTGGAGAGGCCATCTACCTTCAGTTTTGACACATAATCACCAGCCTTGAATAGACAGATTCATGGGACTAAACTGATACGTATGTAAATCAAGACATGGCGTATCAGATACATTCTCACAATTAACAATACCTTGTTCCATATAATCAACTTGTTTTTTTTGGGTGTGGAGTTCCTTTGGAAGCTCAGTCTATGGCTGATCTATGTTATGGGAACCAGGCAAATGGAAAACACACATGCGCGCACACACACATACATCTCCTTGTCTCGAGTTGAGAATTGCAGGCCGTCTGCCAAATTGCAGTCAGACAAAATGGCTACAGCCTTTCTAAATACACTGTGGTCTGTGGTAGCAGTAGCACTCAGTTAGACAAACAAACACACCAGCCCACAATCACCACCATGCTCAAATAGTGTGTGTGTGTGTGTATCCCCGTATGTATTCATGCACCTCAGTATTTGTATAGTATTAATGCATAAGCATGTGTCAATGTTTCTGTGTGTGTGCAAAAGTGTGAGTGTGTTCAGTCGCAACTATCAGAGCCAAAACTATTTTGCTGCCAGGATGGAAAGAAAAGAGAAAGAGGAGAGGGAAAATAATAGCTGTTCACAGTTTAAAAAAAACAAACTATTCCAATAAATTTGCCCTCCTCCTCATCTGCCGCCCCTTTTTTCTTGTTCCGAGCTGTTTTTATGGGTGAAATTAGTCGTCCACAACCCCCTGACAGCACAATAAAAAACTCTGCCAGGTACATACACTTATACTAGGCCTTGGAGAGCAGAGAAGAGAGAGAAAAAACAGAGATGGAGGGAAAGAGTGGGCCACAGGGAGACATAGAGACAAAAAGAAAGAATTAGGAAAAAGAAAGAACAGGAATAATAAGAGAAGAGTGAGAAATAAGCAAATGGGTTGGGGTGGTAATGAAAATGTGGGAGGTGAAAATGTAAAATACGCAGAAGTAGAAAAAGGACAAAAGGAGAGTATAATTGGGAGAAAAAACAGGAGAGAGGAAGAATGATAGAGTATAGAGGAAAGCTAAATAAAGGCAATAAGTTGTGAGGAGAGAAACAGCACAGGAATGACTTTTACATCTGTGGCCAAAAATCCCTCCGGACGTTTTCACACACAACAATACGCACACACATAAATTCATCCTTGACCGTCTTCTGAGAGTTTTTAAACTCAACACTTTACATCCTGAAATGCACATAGTTGAAAAAAACGTTTTCCCCTTGGAAGGAAAAGGAGGGATGTGAGAAAAAAAATTAAATTCAGGGGGGCTGCTGACAGCAGCCAGGAAAACAAGATGATGACTTGCCACTAGTAACCTCATTAGGGTCAAGGGTCACACACCCTGAGAAAAAATGCAAGAGAAAGACGGGAGAGAGAGGGTCAATGGGAGAATAATAATTCCTGACTTGTCACTAAATTCAAGACACATGACAGAAACATTTTGCATAGCTTTAATGTGTAAACTATAAAGATGTGTTTTTATACATGTTTATATATTTCAATTTTTTTTCAACTGGGCAAGATATCAGCTTGTGGGAATATTAGTTATCATCACATGGGAACCAGATCTTTCTATCATAGAAATAAATCTTGACATACGCATCATAATAACTTCTTTACGCAAGTTAAAGGACAATTCCGGCGCAAAATGAACCTAGGAGCTATGTGTACCGAGTTGATCGTTCTCTGGGATATGTTTTCATGCTAATCGAATGTGTCTCTAGCCTTGAACAAGCTACCGCAAACCGGTGGTTAGCTGCTAATGCTAGCTTTCGGGGCAGAGGGTAAATCGCTATTTTATACCATTAACAAGGCTCAAAATAACGCCACACTTCAACGGTGGCATAATGAGGGTCCCTACATGTAAACCGAAGCATTGAGAACTTTGTAAGCGTACAGACAGTTTATTAAAAAGATAGATTATAAAGACCGTAGCATTCATGTTCACATGCGGGCGCCATCTTGGAAAACAGTCATGATCAGTCGAGCGATAAACGGTGTGTTTGAGCTTTGTTACTGGTTGGACGGATTTTGTCGTTCGACTGGTCATGACTGTTTTCCATGCTACCGTTGAAGTGTGGTGCCATTTTGAGCTTTGTTAGTGGTATAAAATAGCGATTTACCCTTTATTTATTATATATATATATATATATATATATATATATATATATATATATATATATATATATATATATATATTTACACATTGTCCTCATCATGCGTTGTGACGTCAGAGACTGCTTACTTTTTTGAAACAGTTATGCAGCTACCTAAAATGGAAAAAGTATGTTCAAGATGATGGGTTGGAGGATAAAATACTAAACTCTTTTCCAGATTCAGAGCAATATCTTTTAAATCCAGCATGAATTATTGGACCCTTTTTGCTCACATTTCTTTTCATTCCATTTCTGTAAATTTTGTCCAGCCATCCAAAAGACATTTGCATCTGTGTAATGTTCCTGTAAAAAGATCAAATGTTTGCAATCAATTGAAGGAAATGCCGGTAGAAGTCAACAGCGCTATAAACCATGTCTGTGAAAAATGCCTCATAACACATTCCATAGAGCCTCCTCACTGTCATGGATGGGAAAAAAAGGAAAAATGTCAGACTAGAGTCATGTTATAGGTTGTACATTATCACTTTGGTCTATAAAGTACTTTATCTTGTATCAAATATGTGATGGAATATGTATCTGTAAAATATGTCAGCACCGTAAGCAGCACAGTTAGTTAAAACAGAAAATACTGTTACCTTGTATCTTTCGTTAGTTGTTAAACCATACAATGCCTTTTAAAGAATAGCGTGCAAATACAACCCAACAGTGTTGCACCCATGCTGTCTCACATCATCATCCTGCAGCTCACAGCACAGTGAATACACAGAGCTCTATCTTTTCTGCAGTCAAACAGACAGGGACAAGTGTAATTGTGGCTTGCGGTTTGGCAGAGCATTCAAACGGAAAAGCAGCTTGTCCACATCTCTGTCTGTGTGTCAGCAAGGTCCATTTGTCTTCCAGTGTGTGTGTGTGTGTCTGTGTGTCTGTGTGTCTGTGTGTGTGTGTGTGTGTGCGTGCGTGTGCGTGTGTAGAATAATTCAGAGTGCATGTAGGTTATGTCTGTAAAACGCTGTCTGTGGTAAATCTAGTCGTCGTGAGACAAAGATGGGACACATGGACACATAAACATCCCCCCCCACACACACACACACACACACACACACACACACACACACACACACACACACACACACACACACACACACACACACACACAGCCCAAGTCAAACCACAATTGGGCTGAGCGGGCCTGGTATGATGAGAATGCTACGGCGGGCGCCCACTGCTGCAACAAACGTGAATAAGTCATTTGTATAAAGTATTTTCCCAGCACAAACTCACACACCATATGCTGGATGACGTATGACTGTAAACCCTCATCGGGTATCAAAACTAAACACCCCCCTAAGCTTATACTGTACACACAGCCATTACATGCTCAGACAGGCATATTAACCAAAAACAAACAACAGACACACACATCACTCTGAAACGCTATTATAAAGATCTAGTATTTATACAAACTTTATCATCTAAGTCAAGAGTGTTAAGAAAAGGAGATGTGTATCCCCTAAATGTTAAATAAAACTCAAATCGTGTTCCCAGGTAGAACTATGTCAAAGTATCAAAAGTCATACGTGTGTGTGTGTGTGTGTGTGTGTGTGTGTGTGTCTAATGCATGTTGTTTTGAGGTTATTCTTATCCAGACTCTTTGAATGAGCGGCAAGAAAACAGGAATCTGACTTTTGAATGAAAATTGTTTGTGTGTGTTTATGTGAATGCAGTAAACTGAGGCTGGGGGCTGAGTCCACCAGACAGACGTGTGTCCGTGTCCGTGTGTGTGTGTGTGTGTGTGTGTGTGTGTGTCTGTGTGTGTCCGTGTGTGTGTGTGTGTCTGTGTGTGTGGCAAGCCCTTTGTGACCTGTTGCCTTTTGGGAAAGTGTTTTTTCAGAAGTGTTTGAAATGTTCCTTATTTTTATAATGAAAATAGTAACTTTAGTTAACCAAAGTTGCCAGTGGGCAAAATGCTACCTAAGTACACTGTACACACACACACACACACACACACACACACACACACACACACACACACACACACACACACACACACACACACACACACACACACACACACACACACACACACACACACACACACACACACACACACACACACACACACACACACACATATATATCTGGTGAATTTGACATTTACAATAAAGTACAAAGGTTATCTAGTGAACATAAACAATCACCCTGACGGAAAAAAAGTGTTGTCAGTGATTAAAGTCACAGGACACCATGCAAGCTGCCAGTCCAGTTCTCAGGAGCCCCACACAGCTCATGCTTCTGGGCTCTGCAGGCTTGTTTGGGCTGGCATTACCTGAGGGGCTGAATGTGAACACTAACCTAACCTGCTTAATTGTTAATGCACCACACTCGTGACTTTTGTATAATTCCTGGTCATATTATAATCACGTCCTTCTGCAAATAATATCATGTGATTCAACTTTGTAGATAACAAAGGAATAACAAAGTTCATGTATACATTTTTTTATTTTTTGCCATCTATGTTTCAAGTTCATTGCAGAGAACTTGTACCTAAACTAGAAAACACTTGGTGCAAAATTATTTATTAAGAATAGTTTAAGTGCAAACTTGGACTCCACAGCACAAGGCTGGAGCAGATCTTGGCAGTGTGCCCTGCAGGAGGGCATCTCAGCCTGCCTAAGCATACAAACAAACACTTATTAAACCAGATGTTTCAGCCCTATTCAGTGATGGCCTTGTCCTCCTGATAGCCCTGTGATGGTGCATCTCTTGCTTTTAAGGAGTGACACATTTCGATGATAAAACAACATTAAAACACAAATGCCCCAGTAGATAAAGTAATTCCACAAATGTAATTTTCGCAATAATGGTTGATAAGGAAAACATGAGATGGGGGACAAGATGAAAGCTACTTTTAAAAGCTATTTCTTTAACCTTCTTTGAGTGCTGTCACATGGGGCATAGCTTACTTTATGTTGATTTAATAAGTATGTCTAACAAGCTGGATTTTTTTATAGAATGACACAGCATATCTAAATATCACCCATTCCAAAAGCATTATATTAATCTATTAGCTCTGTGTGGTCAGAAATGAACTGAGTATGGGTGCCGGGGAACTGAGTATATTACTATAGAGATAACCTTTTGTGTGTATGTGTGTGTATGTTCTGTGAGTGTTGGTCTGTAATCCCACAGCAGGGTCAGTGTTTACTTTTCCTCTGGAGACATGAGTTCTATTTTAGGGAGTGGAGCAACAAGACAGGGAAGAGACAGGTGCCAAGGAAGTCAGCACAGAGGTCTATGAATAACAAACCAAAGGAGAAACGGATGATGGCGCGTTTGCAGTAGAAAGTTTGCTAGAGAGAGAACGCAACTAGGAAAACAATGATTCACTTTTGACTTTTTGAAGGTTATGGTTACTCGTTCAGTCAAACCACATGAAGATTTGATAAATATCTTCCTTTGCTTTATCCTTTTGTCTCTCTGTGAGTGTGCAGTCCCACCTCTTTCCAACTTTACATTGCTAAAATAGTCTCTCTCTCTTTTCCCCACCTCCCTTCTCTATGCACAGTAAATCATTCTGTCTTTCTCTCTCTCTTTACAGCTGCATGTTGGATGCCGGCCCGTCACTTTTTTAACACAGCAGTTGATAGAACATTTTCACTTCATTGTCAGAAAACGCACAGACACGTTGTTATCACTTCCTCAATCCATTTTGCCAGGATTTAAAAAACGTCAATATTCAAGCCAAAAACAACACATGCATGAACTAAACACATATACACACACACACACACACACACACACACACACACACACACACACACACACACACACACACACACACACACACACACACCTACCTAATAACATGCATAATGTGTATGAATGTGTGACCTTGATCGGATGATGTGGTCCTGCAGAGTCCATGGTTGAATTACATCCCAAGGACACACACACAAACACACACAGCGGTTCCCAGAAGTTGTCTGTCAAGTGGTAATCCTACTACCGTAGTCAATTATACATGCTTTCACGAAAAGATTCAGTATTTTGGCTTTGTGCAATGTACATGAAAACATGGATCACGAAAACACACAGTTAAAATCTCACACTATAAAAAATTATCAAATTGTCAAATCATAGCACATCTACTGTACATTTGCATCTCTGCTACTCTAAAAACAGATTGGAAGTACAGATTGGGTAAATGTTATTTCCAATAATTTCTTTGTCAAACAAATGTAGGTTTGTTGAGGAATTTCACTAATCGCTCTCAGACAACACTGAAGGCTCCACAATAATTCACTGCAGAAACAAAATCACACTGCATTAGTGCCTACATGTATTCTTATATTTAATACACTTCAGAGACACGGTGAATGCATGCACACCCACCCACAGGCAAATGCAGCAGGAGATAAATCAGTTGGTGAGCAGGGCTACAGAGATCCATATTATGTGGTTACTTAGTTTCAGCACATTAATAAAACCTGTCCCATTCACCAGTCAGAGGAGAGGAGAAACAGCTGTGTCTGCAGAAGGTCAGGAGGAGGAAAACTACTCCCTGTGGGGATAAATGTGTGTGTGTGTGTGCTAACTTTATCGTAATTTAGCTTTTACATGATATATTTCCCTTCTGGCTAATTCTGAATAATGACTACAAAAAAACACAGTCACAGCACAAAGAACACATTCAGCAGCCCCAACGGCTACCTAATTAGTTTGCCCATGCAGCCTACTTAGTTGACCTCTGTGCTGATATGCTCCGCTCAGATATGTTTTTTTTCATCTTGCTGTCCTGACATTTCCATAATCACACGAAGCTGCCTTCAGCTGGCGGTGCAGATGTTTGATGGATGGGAGATGATTTTATTTTGCTATTTAACTTCTGTGAGCCAAATTCTCACCCACGCAGCCATATAGAGCAATGGGGACAATTTCTTCGAGGCGAGCACGTCTGTCCGCTTCCCAACTGGACCGCTACCACCTGCTCATCAGATTTCTGGGAAAAGCTCATCAGCTGCCCTAGGGGAGAGGGGAGTCTGCTGTTACAGACGAGCAGGGTTACAGGGGTTAACTTTCCAACAAGAGGCCGATTTACAGCCACGGACAGGAACCATCTATCAGCACTCTGTTGCCTGTCACCAAACAGGTCAGATCGAGCTGCCTTGGGCCAAAGTCACCGCTCAATAAAGTGCCTTATAGAATTAAAAGTGAATAGACGATACACTTCCTTGTGCATGGTAGTGTCCTGCCGATTATGCTCATCTCATTATGCTGAAGTTAATAAATACATTTTTATGTGGGATATTCTCCATGCAGACAAGACATTTTGGGAGATTTCTTTTTCATTAGGGTGTGCTTAAAAAAAAAAAAATAAAAATAAAAAGACAAAGACATTAAAATGTTCCTTAAAAGGGCCTCTATCTGAGACCATACATAAATGTGCTTTTATAATGCGTGGTGTACAACCCCAAGCAAAAGAGCAAATAAAATAAAAACAAGTAGTCCAGATGATTTTTATTATCCACCAGTATTTAGTGCACATTATGAACTACTATCCACTGTCCATGGTTGAGAGAAAGAGAGAGTGAGAGACAAAAGCAAAAATGCAATCAGAGCAAGGCCTTAACTCAACAGGAAGGCTTTTCTTGGTAATTCTTTGTATCGCGAATATGATGTTTTGTAATGTAATTTGATGGTAATCAGTGTTGTAATGTAAAAAAGTACAAATACTTTGTTACTGTACTCAAGCATTAATTTTTATGTATCTGTACTTTACGTCGTTAAATATATTCCTGGAAACATTTACTTTTGCTCCACTACATTTACTAAATAAAATGTATACTTTTACTCAGATACATTTCCCCTAAGCATCTTCGCACCCTAACCCTCCATTCCAGTTGGTGACGTAAAACCAAGCGTTTGTTGCCAAGCGCCAAACCATAGGCCAAAACTAAAGAAGAAGAGGAGAAATCAGAATAACTGATAGCGTCATGGAAGCATACGTAACAGCAACGTAACAGACGATGACCACCCAACAACAGTGGTGAATGGGTTGGTGATGAATATAACGTTACATACCTGTGGCCGTATCTGCAAGAAATGTTTTCGTACGTTTCCGTTTTTCTCTTTGTTAATGTCAGACTTTGAATTTGATGTTTAAGGTGTCGAAACCCTGAATATTATGCTTTATTATAAGGAAGCCAAGATAAAGTTCATAATCAAAGTTTTTATTTACTTTTACTTCTAATAATTAAGTACACTTAAATAACAAAAGGAATTTTCTGATATTAAGTACAGGACATATCGGATACCTTAAGGTCGGCTGCACACTGCCTGCGTGGCGTGAGCGGGTCTGCTGCGTGGTGTTTCCGTTTTTATTTTGGCTCCCATGTTAACAGGTTAGAACTTGCACACTGCCTGTGTGACACGCACGTCTCAGAGCGGCAAAAACACTTGCCTGCTAGAAATAGAACCGACAGGCAAGCGTGTTGGAAGCATTTCCAGGCAAAATAGAATACAAAAAGATGTTTATATGTCATTTTGACACAAATACATTTAATAAAATGCCATTTTGATGTTTCAAAGTCTGTAGGTTTTGACATAAATGCAGATATAAATGTAATTTAAAAAAAATAATAATAATTATTGATTTTCAAATATTGCACCTGTCAATACAGAACGAAATATTCTGTAACCTATTTTGCTGTTAATACTGCAGACGTTGTCTTTGCTGTAGTTAAATCATATATTTATGTTTAACATGGTATTTCATTTTATCAATGGGAAACATACATCTGTACAGACATGCGCTGCATCAGACATGTTTCTGGTGTGCAAAGACATAGAAAACGCCACACCACCACCACGCAACTGAAACGCAACAGAAACGCCACGCTCAAGCCACGCAGCCAGTGTACAGCCGGCCTAAGACTTTTACTCAAGTAATATTCTAAAAGGTGACTTTAACTTCTACAAAAGTATTTTTCTGGTAAGATACTTTTACTATTACTAAAGTATTGCTTTCAAGTACTTTGTACAAGGCAACGGTAATGCAATGAAAAATGTGATAACTACAGTAATTAAAACGATAATAATAATAAAAGAGCCATACAGTTGCACTGGCTGACATGTTACTTCCTTACAATGAACTTAGCCCCTGTACTTTTCTAAAAATAAAACTCTACATTAAGTCTTTTCCTGGGGTTTTTTCAGAACAAAATACAAAATTATGCAGACTACATCAGTTATTGTAGCTTATATTAATCTATCTTAAGCAATAAACTTGTTTTTAACATTGACTTGTCACACATCTTGAGATTCTGGAAAAATCACAATCAAGGTGGGGAAACTATTAGAATACTCACAATCCCACACAGTGACACTATAGTGACTACTGAATTTCACATCAAACCCTATGACTGTTGGTGGAGCTTATTTCTGGTAAATAGGCGTTAGTAATAGGTTCACCGATGACACACTGTTGCCAAAGTCTAAAATATGTGGTAATGAGTTAAAAAATGAATAAATAGCACACTTAATAGCAAAAGTTCATAAAAGGCTAAATAACAGACTGGAAATGCCAGAGGTGCTGCCTGGTATGTTTAAAGTTGAAGCAATGTATAACAGGGCATAAGCATTTATGATGAAATGGATTTACTGTCACAATACAAATTAATAGACTTAAGTAGAGACAGTGATCCAATGAGAGAACTTTTTTTAAAGCATCTTACAAGCTGAACAACCAGGCTTACTTTGGTAGAGTAGGGCATCAAATCCTAGGTCCTAACCTTTAAGGTCATGTAATTGCTATTGTTACATTTTTAAAATAGAAATTACGGGAAATAGAAAAAATGAATTGTGAGAGCACAAAAAAAAAGGTCTTGTAGCAGACAGCTTTGTGCCTGCATGAACAAAAGTAGAGCCTCAGAATGGCTAGTAGAAGAATGTCTTACTTGCAGTTTACAATTTGGACTCTGCAAGCTGCAAAACTACAGTTAGAAAGAGAAGATGAGCAGATGACTGGCCCGGTTCTTACGTGATTACCTGTTCAGTGACTGCTTTAAAAAGGCAGGGTGGGGGTCGCAGTGAGAGAGGTCTGAGATGGAGTGAGAGTGGGAGAGTAATGAGTGTGTGCGGATACTCTACAGCAGGGTAATGTGAGCCTGCAGTCCCAGAGGGGACAGATCACCTGTAGAACCCCACTCCCCCCCCCACCCCATACACACACACACACACACACACACACACACACACTCTTTACTATCAAACTCTCCCAACCCCCATAATGACATAAGCACCTACTCCGACACATGCTACCCCCCACCAAACACCTGCATTCACATACACAGAAGTTTAAAAATACCAAATTCATGGAAATAAAACCACACAGCTTCAGACACACATTTCCAGAATATTTGGACACTTACACCATTCCAAGGATTTGGCAGGCCTATTAATACCACACTTCAAGGACTAAGGGATTGGGCATCAAGCCATAAGATGCTATCTGGTGACTGATACACACTTGTGTCTCTCCTTCTGTCCTCGGGGTACTGCCTTTCACTCTGCCTGCCAAGCTGAAAGGTTAGACTGGTTACATTCCCACAGTAACACCAAGTTGGCCTTAAACTTACAATATGTAATATTCTGCTGCTAGGGGTCTCAACAGGGGTTTCCCAATCGAAACACTGACATTTTGATGATGTTGTGAAGTTGCGTGGGATCACGGGAGTTGTCTGAAGCACCCCTAAAAATCATCTCAACACCCCTGAAAAATAAAGTCCTTATCATCGTGATTGTGAAATCGTTTAGTGCTCAAACATTATTACTTTTGCAAATCTGATTTTAGTGATGAATAGGATAAATGACGACCGGCTCAGCTCAGTTGTAGCCTAAAGTCAACAACCTATCTGCAATTCCCTGAACGAGAGGGCGCTTCAGCCTACTGTTCAGTCTGCGCAGATAACTTTGGGGAATTCGGTCGTAAGGGTATGGCTACTTTCAACCACTGAAAAGGTATGGCTAATGGAGTGAAAATTAAATCTAATCAATCTGTGATTCCCTGATCACAATGATGGCAATTGTATCTGAATTAGCCTAGCTTATTCACCACGGACTCCAATTTTGTTGTGCAACGTTAGACAAAATTGCTAACTGTAGGCAAATGTAGCTTAGGAGTAGCCTACAACGAGTTTTTAAAGTGTACTATTAATAGCCTACCGTAACAGCTTGAGCACCAATAAAAATAGCCTAGCACCACCGCTGCACTTACCTCCCTACCAGACACTTTCTTATTTTTAACTGTCAATGCCAATTAAAAATAAATAATTCGACCTGATGGGTCATCAGACTCATTCATATCAGAACTGAAACACTGGAACAACAAACCCTGACCCACAGTCTGTTTCTCCATAGATGGATATACGTTTCTTCTTTTTTTTTAAAGAAAACAGCCAGGTTCAGGTGAGAAAGTATAAGATAAGCCTTTAACATTATCCCAATGCACTGAACAGCAACCCCATATTCACATATGTTATTAATAGGTGAATAACCTTTGGTAGCCTACACAATGCATTCTCTGTTGATTACATTTGCCTTCTGGTTAACAGCACAAAGAAGTGAGGAGAATAGAGAGGGAGAAGGGCAGAGAGAGCAAGATGAACAATTAAGGTGAGAAAATGCCTATAAGACATACATATACATACATACATACACACACATATATATATATACTGTATATATACACACACACACATATATATATATATATATATATATATATATATATATATATATATATATATATAGATAGATAGATAGATAGATAGATAGATAGATAGATAGATAGATAGATAGATAGATAGATAGATAGATAGATAGATAGATAGATAGATATAGTAGGACTACTGTGTTTTTTGTTTTCTCTTTTATTTGACTATTTTCTAGTTGATTACAAAATGTTTTTTATGTGATTGTCAGTGATATGACGGAGGGAGGGGGATAGAGGGAGAGAGGAGGATGGAGAGAGAGAGAGCAGGATGGAGAGAGAGTGGACAAAGACAGGGACCTGGAAGAACCAGGTGAGAAAGTGGACATATATTGTACAGGCAAAAACATTTAAAACACTTAAAATATTCCATTCACATTATATTTACATATGCATTTCACGGAAGACTAGGCTGTTAAGAAAAAGAGATGTTGGATTTTCCCCAACTCGTTCAGAGGCATTATTAGTTTTTGTGGAAAAAATGCCTTGGTTACCTTGTTTCAAGCCATTCTAGCGTGGTATAGAAAGCCTGCAGGAACACTCAGCTCAATTTGTGCCAGTTCTCATTAATATTCAACAAGCTAAGCTGCTTGACTCGGCTTGATTAGCTAACAGCTAGCCAATGAGAGCCTGGCTATCAGCATCCTTTACCCAGCGCAACTGGGCAAGCTCATGAATAGTAATGAGCTCAGGCAGCATGATGTCAGACTGACAAACTCTTGTAATTGGCCTGATTTCTCAAAGTCAAACAAAATGAATATGTGATATTAATAGCACTGCCAAAAATAGATAAAGTTACTGTAGTTCCAAAATCCACATTAATTTTGAACAGCAGGTATTAAATCATTATGGATAGATGCAGTCCCTTACCATATCAGTACTGCAGCTGATTTTAGCACCACTGAGCATTACAGCTGTCTGCTCAAGTTAGACTGCATTATTAATAATCATATATCAATGCATCAACATTTCAACACCGTCTTATTTCAGGATTGACTGATATTTCAGTCCTAAAACAAAACAAATATTTCTTTAACTAGCCTCACCTCCTCAAATCATCCCTTTATAACTGAAGGCTAAAGCTGAATTAAACAATAAAGTTGGGGTTCACTAATTATATTTGCCCACCCAGTCTACCTCGTGTGGTACCTATAATTCTGCACATCAATTTTTTGTTAAAGTGGAAGTAACAAAAGTGGCAGTGATGCAGAGTAGGAATTAGTGAAGTTAAGACTGGGGAGGTTTGATCCAAGACCAGCCAGGGCACATCCCCTTCCAAACCCAGGGCTCTTAAGCATTAAACCATCAACATGTTAGCAAGGGTGGGTAACTTGGGAAGGAAAACCACACCATTGAGTCCTTTCTGTTGGCATCAACATGATGAAAGAATCACATGAATGCTGTGTTGGAGGAAACTGTGTGGCATAGATAATTAGAAAGCCCTGACTATTTTTTTTTGCTTGGCCTACAGCAGTGGAAATCAGCCTTAGTGGACTGCAAAACAAAGTCTTGCACAGACGTCATACTGCATGTCCTGTTACTTTTTACGATCTAGTTTAATAATCTGAAAGCATCAGCTCTCTATGCTCTAACAAAAGCCTCGTTTACAGAGGTTCCGCAATACTGCCAAAAAGAACATCCGCCATTCCCCCACTTCATTGTGTTTTGTTTGATTGGACACCGCAGCGTTATGTCGGGTTGTGTTTCTTCAAAAGTTGAATCTGTTTCAGCTTTTTGCCACAGGATGCTACGTTTTTTTTTCCGCCATCCCCTGCGGTCCCCACCGCTGCAGCCTACAGCACACTACCCATATTTAAATAAATGTGAATTTTCACACAAAGTGTTGTTTTCGCTGCAACGCCTGACTTGGTGTAAATGCAGCCTTAACTGTCCCCCCATTCTGTGTCTGTACCTTTTATACAGAACAGCAAAGCGGAATAACGCAACAACATTCCCGCCTTGTGTAAAAGGGACTCAGAGATAGATCCATAAAAATGTGTAGAACAGTTTTAAAATACTGCACACATTTACATATTGTCATTGTAGTTTGTCCAATTGCTGCCATCACTGACATGCACAGTTGACATTCCTAAACCCTCCTGAACTTCCCACTATCCACACCGTGTTTTTAATACATTTTGATTGAATGTTTACTGTGTCCAGTGCCCACCTCTGCAGCCTCCAACCACTGTTTTGTATACAGTCACCATCAATTAACTAATCAGCATACTGTAAATGTGTATTTACTGCTTGCACTAACTCGAATATTGGCAGCCAGATTTCCTCCTGCAGCCGATTGCTGTTTTGGTCAGAAAGAGAGTTGTGCATAGAAGTAGAATGGCCAGAAAAGTGTGGGTTCATAACCAGCTTATATCAACTTTATTCATATCTTTTAAGACATGTACACATCTGACCTGTGACCTTAGATGTACCAATGTACAAACGGTTTTAAAACCAGCAGTCCCCTCTTTCTTTGCTTACCTTACCTACCTTAGGCCTAATTAGTTAAATGTCAACTTTAATGGCCTGTTTGATTATTAACTCAGTGGTTTTATGGCTTAAAGGGTAACTGTGGTCATTATCAATTCAGTGTGATGGTCATTAGTCTGTCAATTCCAACACGTTGTCTGCTCACCCCTGCTATTCACACTCTACTGTTAAAGTAAACAGAGGTGACGGAGTGTGCTGGTGGATCGGGCTGATAATGTGCTGCTGCAGATCCTTACTTCACCCTCCTTTATCTCTCTGTTTGCCTAACTCTTTTTTCTCTGAATCTACGGTTAAAATGAACTACCTCAATTAATTGACTTGCTCAAGTGTGTAAAAGTGGATAAAGTATAACTGGTAATTTGTTTGTCTTTTCTCTTGGCTCAAATTGAGATTGAGCTGTGATTTGGTTGTATTGTATTTCATGTTCCCATCCATTCACTTCTTTCTTTTACATGCACGCGCACGAACGCACACACACACACACACACACACACACACACACACACACACACACACACACAGCCCCTGATAACCATCAGCTCCAGGGCACACACTATTGTTTCAGCTCAGTGCTAATTACTTCAGGTCTTGACCCCAGGTTCAGTCAAAGAGCAGCAGAGGGGGATGGTTGGTTGTGTGTGTGTGTGTGTGTGTGTGTGTGTGTGTGTGTGTGTGTGTGAGCAGAAAGAAAAGTGTGTGTGCTGAGGGTCGGGGGTGGAGAGGTCATTGCTGCTGCCAATCAATTGTCACACCGGATTCACCTAATCATCACAGTATAATCCAGGAGGGAAAACACAGCAGCACGAGACCAGCCAAACAGACTGCTGCTGATGTTTTCATGTTTTAAGCCTTCTTGTGGTGGGAGTCTCTTATCAACAGTGACTCCCTAGAAATACCTGACACAAACATACCAGGTGAAGAAATAAGAGCTAAGGAAAGGATTAGTACCGATGGACAAAATACTGTTTCTCTGCAAGCCTGCTCATTTTTCTTGTCTGAATGTGTACGTGTTTCTGAGTCAAGTGTGTCAATACCAAATGATCTTGCCCAAATTTAGTTGTTTTGAGGGTTACTACTTGAAACTTAAGTAAATAATGCTGTTGTTAAATATGGTACTTAAAATAAAATAAAGCATCACTTACTTTAAGTCTCTGTTGGTTGAATCTTGTTCCATTTAAAGTCTGGGCAAAGTGACATTAGAATATGTTTCAGGTATGTGTGGTATTTGAAAAGTTCATGTGGAGCTCTTAAATTGAGTTTAATTACACAAGACAGATGCTTTAACAGCCTCCAAATTGTACAAATGACTTGGTAGAATACACAAATCAAAGATGTCTTGCGCTTTCCTATTTCTCAAATATTTGCAACAAACCCAAACCCAAGTCCACTTTTACAACACTGAAAAGCCAAAACAACACTTCACTGCTAGTTTCATGCTGTAAAAGAGAAGTCTTCTCCCAGGGTGCCATGAGTTAACAAAACCTGTCAAGTATGTGCATTCATTGCAATGCAAAACAGATTTCCAATGCTTCAGCATCACTTAAGGCCCTACTTTCAATTACAATGTCATGAGCACTTAGAGCTGACGGGCCTTTAAAGAGGGAGAGTGGAACCTGTGGTGAAGTTCCAGACAGGCTTTAAAGACCTTAAGGAACTTTAAATATAAAATAAAAAACACACTCAAACTGAAAAATCAACTTTTCAGATGCTTATTTTCTAAAAATACGGCCAATAAAAACATGTAAGCCACATCAGCTAGTTTAAATACAGGTTCTGGATATTGTCAGAATTAGTTAGGGAACGCTTGCTGATTTTCTTTGCAGGAGGAGAGGAGGGAACACAGTGAGGAAAGAACAGAATAGGATGAAACAAGAAATGAAACAAGAAGACAGAAGAATAGAAAATTATGAAGAAGGAGAGGGGAAAGAGGGAGAGTGGAGGAGATGCTCACTCTTCTATTTTTCTCTTAGATCCCGCCCTCCTGGTCAGGGGTTGGCCAGGGAAACCAAACTCCCGCGCACGGATTGGTCGGGTCCCCTCTGGACGGGCAAAACTGTCTCTCCTCACAGACACAATAAAGTTTAGAGCTGGATCTTGCAGGCAGTAGGCGCAAAAGCAGAGCTCTGTATCGCTGCGCTTTTCCACACGGAATTATTAACGGGAAACAACGCAAGGACTGCGGGATGTATCCTAATGTAGGTTGCTTAACTGCAGACGTTATTTAAACTTTGTTTTGATTACGCACAGATCTCGCAATGATTCACGGCTGCTTTCTGGATATTTTACTCTACTGAATGGCTCTGAGTTGGATACTATAGCATCCAAAAACGCACGGACTACACGCGCTCCAATCCGGCTGGACTACACCCGCAGCGGTTTCCAGGGCGACCCAACCTAACTTTGTGTATGAGGGGGGATATCACCTGTGCCAATATTTACAGACGACAGACGCTCAGTGTCGCGGTGACCATGCCCGGGATGATGGTGTCGTTCAGCGGAGCAGCACTGCTCGTCTTGTCCGGGCTGGTCGGTCCGCTCTGCGTGGTGCAGGCTTTCGGCGACGAGGTGGAGGAAATGACCTGCGACCCGATCCGAATCAGCATGTGCCAGGGTCTCGGTTACAACGTCACCAAGATGCCCAATCTGGTCGGCAACGTGCTGCAGTCGGACGCCGAGCTGCAGCTGACCACGTTCACACCGCTCATACAGTACGGCTGCTCCAGTCAACTTAAGGTACTGGGATAATGTGAGAAATATATACTGATATTAGAATAGAATAGACAGCATGTTATTAAAAGCACACATTGAAGCTGGTGAACAAATTTAGGAACACTGATCCTGGACATAAAAAAGGCATGGCTGAGTCGACATAGCGTGTGTGTGTGTGTGTGTGTGTGTGTGTGTGTGTGTGTGTGTGTGTGTGTGTGTGTGTGTGTGTGTGTGTGTGTGTGTGTGGAGAGAGAGGGGAACAGAGTGTGGTCCCAGAGCACATGACAGGGAGCAACCAGCAATAGTGAACTGTTCAGACTGATGGTGCCAGTGATAATAAGGGGCATAATAAAGTTTGGCCCACAGAGAGTAAAAATAAGTGGAGGGGTCCCTGCCTTCCTTTCTGTTGTGCCAGGCTGTCATGCTAATTTCAATGAAAATGCCCCCTCTGTCTGTTGACATTCTGAGTTCATGCCCCACACAGCAACAGCTGAGTCTTCAGTGCTATATACTGTACTCTCTCCTTGTTAACAATGGTGCCCTCAGTGTCCTAAGACAAATGCTGCTTGTTTTTCTCATGCACCGTGTAAGAAAAAATTAGATTGGTCCTCTTCCTCGTCTTTAAGATTTTACTTTAGACTACAATTGTAAGACTAGACACAGCAGAAATTAAATTGCAGATGAAGGGAGTTCACTTTTTCTGACATTACATGTATTACATCTCTTTATTTGGAGATGCCATTTCTCACACGCGTATTAACAGTACACACACGTATGAACATACAGTACCTAGACATCTGAATACATAGACATGAAAACAGTTTCCCAGATGCTCCTTTGTGTTATTATTTTAAAAAGTGTCCACTATCCTGTCTGGATATGTGTGTGCTTTCTACCTACTAATTGTATTACTCTTTTTCAGTGATTTGTTTCGTGTACAGGTGTTTGGGAATAGGGGTGAAAATATGTTGACATGGCAAATTAATAAGTGCTTAAGAGAGATTTGTGTCCATGTGTGAGACAGACAGAACTAAGAGGAACTGCAGCATAAAACCAAGCTGTCCTCCTCCAACTGAAAATTGTTCTGTAAAATTAGCTGCCCCCCTACCACCACCCTCCCCCTCTCTCTTCATCACACACAGGCGCGCTAAAGAGAGAGGAAAGGGGAAACCGTATCTCCTAGCATTTGCTCTAATGGGAGGCTTCCTGACAAGTAACCGGAGCAGTTTTTAGCAGCCAAGGGACAGCCTCAGGTTACCAACGGTCGGGGGGAAACACCCAGAATGTGTTATATTACTGTCGTTTGTATAATTCACTTTGAGAAATATCCAGAATGGTATTGTATCTAGTTTAATAATAATAATAATAATAATAATAATAATAATAATAATAATAATAATTTTCTGCTTTTATAGACTTTTTATTTTATTTTTATTGAATCATATACAGTCACATAAAACAAAACCTCCACTTACACATAGGGCATCTTTGTTATATTGTTAACCTTTAAAATTGTATAATCGAACAGCAAATTACTCCGGACAACTGGTTCAGTTTGAGAAGAAAGATTCTTTATTTGCAGTGAGAAACTTAATACCGTCTTCAGATCAGCCAATCTGTTCTATCTGCAGATATGATATAAAGCTGCTACACAACCCATATACTGATCAGAGAACAGTGTAACAAATTCAGTTTACAGGTTGTTCTCTTGGACTCAGAACAGATTTTGACATCACATACTTTAGTAACACAGTGAGGGGTCATTCTAATATGGTTTACACTCATAATGCGAATGTAGAAACATGATTAGCCTGCCTATTTTTTTTTATTCTTATACAAATTATTCATCATTGTAATTTTTATTGCATAAGATTAACGTGGTGCACAGAGTCACAATTTTTATGTTTACTTAGCAAATAAATTCTCAGAGAAAAAGAGTTAAAGTATAATGTGTATGTGTGTATTTATTTCCCAATCCTTCTTGGATTTAATTTGGGCTCCATTCAAGGGCTGATTTCAAGCTTGGATTTCACTATCACTGAATCAAGGCTGCAAGCCCAAAACAATTTGTTATCATTATGGGCAGTTAAATATTTAGGCATTTCTGAAATGAAAAATGGTAGCAACCCCTCCACTTTAACAAGTAGTTAAGTCTGCTATCACCCCATCCAAAATCATGGAGTGTGTTTGATTCCTTTACCTGAAGTGAAACTTCTGTGTATTTTCATATCACAAGCCTGCTGCTTTTTCACACTCCGGCTTCAAACACAATTCACTGTGAAGTAGTACTGCGCGAGGAAAATATGCAATAACGTTGTTGATAACAATATTACTTGCGATAAATAAACAGATATTAAAGTGTACTCAGTTCTGCCTTTCTGCTTGCTTGTTGAATGAAAGGAAATTATTTCCAACATTCTTTGATTGAACATTGAATTGAATATAAAAGGCTACACTAAAAAAAGTGACAGTTCACTAAAAAAAGAATGATGGATACATTTTAAAGTGCAGTTTTGATGCAGTTTCTGATATTTTCTTTCATCTAACACAAAAAATCTCTGTTTTTCGCGATATTTCGCAGCCTTTCGCGATATGGTCATTGTGCCAGATGGTATCGCGATGATGATAAAAAAAACGATATACTGTGCCTTATTGTGAAGGCATGAAATCACCTAAAATTGCAACCTTTTAAAACCCCAGAGTACTTATCCTTCACATCTTTGCCCCCTCAAAGAGTCAAATGTGACTTCAGACTGTTCACTATCTTTATAACTCTGACATGGATATCTATTTCAAAACCATTGCCATGGGACAGAGAAAACTGAGCCTTGGATTAGGGGGGATTATAGAGCATTACATGGCACATGCCCTCAGTGTTGTAAAGACGTAGAGTTGTGTGTGCAACCTTGGAGCAGGTTAGTGTTGGCTGTGGAGTCTTGACCCAAGTCGTGGAGTTTCTTATTAGAAGTGAAAAGAGACCCAACATTAGAAGAGGTGATGCAATATATTGAAAGTAAAGGCAGAGAAAGCAGCAGGATAGTGAGTGGTATATGCAAGTAGATGGAGGATCCACATGTGGGAGTATAAGGTGTAATCCTGTTGTAATATATAGAAAGATTGGCCCACAGGGTACTCACTTTCCACTTCTTTAGATGATTTACCTTCTGCCTCACAGTTTGCTTTTACTTCACTGGATCAAAGTCTACAAAGCAGTGCACTGAAATATGACACAATAATTAATTACGGTTGCATTCTTACTGCACTTTCACCTGAATTGTTGAGTTTTGTTATATAGTCATTTTTCACTCTTGCTTCACTCCTAAATATGTTTTTGTTCTTTTTTTCTCTCCATAAAAATAGAATAGCTCTTACATGAATATGTACACACAAAACATCTGCAGTATCATCAGTCTAAGCTCATTTAATAATTTTTGCTCTGCAGTCGCTCTTCACTGTATGCTATTAAATCTCATTAAAGAATACATACGTGGCATGATGTTGTAAAACGTACTGAGAGCAAAATGTTCAATTTGTTATCTTTTATCTCTATTTTGCTCCAGTTCTTCCTGTGCTCAGTCTATGTGCCAATGTGCACAGACAAGGTTCCTATCCCCATTGGTCCGTGTGGTAGCATGTGTCTGTCCGTCAAGAGAAAATGCCTCCCGGTGCTCCACGAGTTTGGCTTTATATGGCCTGAGGTAAGTCACATCATCACGTGCATGTATATAACTTTAGGATGTGGTTGAGTGAATTGGAAAAACAGTATATTTGAAACCAAAGTCTTAAGACAAAGGGCTCTTTTTTAGGAAAAAGTGTTATGTAAATGAGCACAATATATTAACAGGATGTATCGCAGCCATAATAAGCTACCAAAATGCCATTTCCCATCATGTCTCTTCTCCAGGTGCTCAATTGCAGCCTCTTCCCACCTCAAAACGACCACAACCACATGTGCATGGAGGGCCCGGGGGACGAAGACCCGCCCTATCAGCCTGTCCGCCATCCTCCCCACCAGGAGGAGTGTCAGGCACTGGGATCTGAACCTGACCAGTATACTTGGTTAAAACAGACCGAAAGCTGTACTCTCCAGTGTGGCTACGACAGTGGGCTCTACCGACGAGGGGCCAAAGTCTTCACAGACGCGTGGATGGCGGTGTGGGCCGTGCTGTGCTTCCTGTCGACCACTCTGACCGTCCTGACCTTTCTGTTGGATTCACAGCGCTTCTCCTACCCTGAGAGGCCCATCATCTTCCTATCTATGTGCTGTAATCTGTACAGCATTGCCTACCTGGTAAGTGGGAGATTCAGTATTACACTGTCCTTTTGAAGTTCATTTGTTTGGGGAGAATAAAGAAAAAAACATAAAAAAACAGTAAAATAAAAACAATACATAAAACATTGTTTAAAATAGAATATTTTGTGAATATAATGTTGTATATTTGTATACTGAAATGGAAAAGTCACATTTTCAGTCTGGTTTAATGAGAATGACAGATTATGTGACTTAATGTCTTTTTCTTTTATTAATAAAAAATCTTTTTTTTTCTTCCCCCTGCCACTTTCTGTCCTTTCCTGCAGGTACGTTTGACTCTGGGCAGGGAGCGTGTTTCCTGTGACATAGATGCCACCGCAGTACCAATTCTAGTACAAGAAGGGTTAAAGAGCACCGGCTGTGCCATAGTCTTCCTCCTGCTCTACTTCTTTGGCATGGCTTCCTCACTCTGGTTCGTACAAACAAACGCAGGCGCACACCTTTTATCATATCAATGTTTCATGTCTTTGTCCCATTGTCATCAGCCGTTGTGAATGGACTTTGGGGGAACAATTGGAACACAAGACATGCATCCTGTTTTCTTTAAAGTCTAACTATCCTGTCTCATAACCTCTGTACTAGATGGATTCATTTCCACATACAAAGGCAGCTTTTGTAAAAATGCCACTTTTTGAGTGCATGCTGCACTTCAGTTGCAGTGGAAGCACACTGCTGTCACAGCTCTTTTCTTCCTTTTCACTTTGCCCTCATTTGCCCTTGTTTTCCTGTTAGACTTCACTCTTTGCTTTTTTAAGAGCAGCAGACTGAAAAGCCCAAGGACTTCACTCTCCGAAAACATGATCTTAACCCTCTGTTATGTAACTCATTACTATCTCATGATGAGCTAATTACAACAGAGGGATTCTTTTAGAAAAGTTACATAGAGGGCAAAGTTAAGTTTCGAGAAACTCTAGCAGTAAACAGCAGCCCGATGGTGCCTCAGCCTTGTTTTCAGGAAACATGTGATTGCTATTCACTACGAAAAATGAATGCCAAATCAGAAAGACAATCTGATAACTGAATATATGAGCAGTGTTTTGCCTTTTCTCTCACTCTTCTTGCTCTATCTCTCTCTCTTTCAGGTGGGTGATCCTGACCCTCACTTGGTTCTTGGCTGCTGGACTGAAGTGGGGCCATGAGGCTATTGAAATGCACAGCTCTTACTTTCACATAGCAGCCTGGGCCATCCCGGCCATTAAAACTATCGTCATCCTCATTATGCGACTGGTCGATGCAGACGACCTAACTGGACTCTGCTATGTTGGCAACCAGCAGCAGGAGGCACTCACAGGCTTTGTGGTAGCACCACTTGCCACATACCTTCTAATAGGTAATTCCTTACAACATGATGGTGCAATCAGTTGATCAATGAATGGGATTTTTGTCTTTCTAGTAAAACTGCTTGTGCCTATATTTTATACACTCAGATTTAGGGTTGGGCATCGTTTTGATTTTAACAATTTTGATTCCAATTTTGATTCTTCCTTTCGATTCCGGTTCTTATGGATTCTCGATTCCAATTTTTTAAGGGGTGGAGTTGAAACGGGTCACATGCTTCTTTCACAGATAAGAGGAACATGTTATTTTGATTAATTGGTGATTTACAGGTTTTACCTGGCTTTTTTTTTTTTTCCAACGTAAAATAAAGCCACACGCGAGCGACGCTTACTGTGCTCCATGGCTGCAACACAACAAGCGCCTGGAAGTATGGTGGCAACTATGGAAACCAAAACTTGCGCGTGCAAAATTTGGAACCCGATTCCATTGGAATTGTAATTTTTGAAACGATTCCAAGTTGGAACCGTTTATTTATGCCCAATCCTACTAAGACGCCACATTCATTCATTGACATGCATAATCCTCATTGCTTTTATTGCTTTATGCAATAGTCATTATGTTTTCTCTATCTGATGGTCCTTATATTACTATTGTTTCCCTTTCTGAACCTCAGGCACTCTGTTTATCTGTGCTGGCCTAGTGGCTCTTTTCAAGATCCGCTCCAATCTGCAGAAGGACGGTGCCAAAACAGACAAGCTGGAGCGTTTAATGGTGAAGATCGGAGTGTTTTCTGTTCTCTACACCGTCCCGGCATCCACCGTCATTGGCTGTTACCTCTACCAGCTCTCTCACTGGGGGGAGTTCAGGGCCAGCACCCGGGACTCATACGTGGCATCAGAGATGCTTCGAATCTTCATGTCACTGCTTGTAGGCATCACATCAGGCATGTGGATCTGGTCAGCAAAAACCCTCCACACCTGGCAGCGCTGCTCTGCCCGCCTGCTCAGGGATAGCAGGGCGAGCCGAGGGGGCAAGAGGGCACCGGGCGAGGGCTGGATCAAACCAGGCAAAGGTAACGAGACGGTGGTGTGAAAAGAAGGAGAGAGAGAACGGACAAGAATGGACTTCTACTTGCTTCTCTGTCACTTAACAAAAACTCACTCTGCCAAAGGAAAGATGGAGAGGACCGAGAAAAGCAACAAGAGGGATTAGCAGGAGTTTCTCAAGGAAGCCACTGGATGTAATGGCATCGTAAAAGCTTGCTGAGAGTCTGCAAGCATGGCTCACCCCCTCTAACTGCCTCTAACAGGGGCTAAGGAGGAGAAAAGTGGAGAATTTTGGTCGTGCATAAGTAGCATCAGTAGCCTCTCTTCCTCTGTTTGACTTCCTTTGCACAGAGAGATAGAGACAGCGAAAAATGAAGGAGAAAGAGAGACGGAAAAGGAGCATCAATATGCAGACCAGACACGCCAATAAGCTGTGTAGCACCACGTCTACCTCTCTGCCTCTCTTTTCTCCAGAGCCCTCAGCAGAAGAGACTGAACCTGCTGGATACAGTAACCCTCATACCGTTGAGGGTCTTTTAAAGTTTTGAATTTTACACTGGAGGGTCCTGGTGCAGACAATATACAGATGAAGGCTGACGTTTCCCAAAAGCATCTGACAACTTTTTTTATGTCCACACGGGAAATATATAAAATGAAATTCTAGACCAAAAGTTATTCAAATCTGATGAAAACATATAAAATATGGCCTTAAATCTGTGATGTTTACATTTGAACAACAATATTATGCATTTTTGTAAATTATTACCCTTTGTACAATATAAAAGAGCAGGTGATTTTATTTCTCAGATTGTTTTGGGAAACCAGCTCTAAGCTGTAATAATGCACTATAATTCTATACAATATGTGAAGTGTCTGTGCTTGTCACAAGTGCATTACCAGGGACGGCAGTGATGTAATAAAAAAATCCTTACACATTATATTAATATGCAGAGAACCTTAAACAGTTTGGTCAGTTTTCAATGTGAACGCTGCAGAATAAATACCTCGTATGCGGTTAAATTCACAATCACCTTTCTAACAAATATTGTCATGGCAATACGGAGAAAAACAATGAGAGATTATTTTTATTATGCGATTATTATTATGAAAATATCGGACCCGAGTCATGTTGAAGTATAAGGTTATTAGACAATCACTTGCCAAAAGACACAAATAACTGTCACAGACACAATACACACATAGGAATCAGTTCCCATGAATCTCATCCACCAGCAGTTATGATCACTAAATAAGAGTCTGTTCGTATGTATTTCTGTCACTTTTTAAATCCTTTAAGTTCAATAAGGCCGTCACAGAAGCACAATGAAAGTAGCACTATTAATTAGCGTGTCTGTTCTGCCTGCATATCTGTCTGCGTGTCTGATGCTCTCATAGGCCCACTGCCTGCCTGTTTCTCTTTAAACTTGTCTACTGCATCATGGCTCCTTTCCCAGACAATCAAGTCGTCCCTGGAAAAGATTATTGTACATTACATTTCAGAATTTCATGGACGATAGAGACAAGATTTCAATTAATTGTTTCTAGCGATGCATTTTGTTGATAATCGGCATCTTACAACATTTTAATCTTGCAGTTCCTCTCTATAACTGCTTATAGAATGTACTATAAGCTCTACTTATAATAAGTTATTCTGGGTCTTACTGCTGCACTCACCAAATTTCGCAACTGGTCCTGTGCACCGTATATTTGCCTGACAATCTATCTAGCAAAGCTCTTGCGTTTCAGTGAGTCTTTGAATGTATAATATGTGGGGTGTGTGTCACATTATGCCTTGTACATTTCAGTAGAGTCAAAAACATTTGATTTTGGGCTGTTTAAATGTATAAGGGCTTGAATGGTTTGGAGCTTTGCTCCACTGTGTGTCATTTGAAACCAGATAGTGCCTCACACAGCCTGACACAGGTATTTTTTACCATGATGTTTAGAATGGCACAGAAAATTACTAAAGCGTGGGCTGCCTTTTTCTAAAATATGCTAAATGTAAGAGGACTCTTAGTGCATTCAAAGATCCTTTGGTGGTTTTTGGTTAAACCTAGAACCCTGAAAACCAGTGTTTCTCAAACCAGCATACCAGGGCACACTTATTACATTTCCAAAATCAAACAAACATTACATTGAGTTAAAGTGAATTAAATTAACCTCAGACTACCTCCCTCTCTGAGCTAATGCAGTTTTCCTCTGAAACGTTTTCGCTGTCTACTCTGGTATGACCGCGTCAAGCTTCAGGTGACCTTTCCAAACAATCACTGAACAGTTGTGCCTTGAAACATGCTGAGTGTGTGCCACAGCCTAATGAAGATTGAGAACCACTAGTAATACGGATTTGTAAATGCTTTTTGAGAATCCCAGATATGCATCAATGTTGGGGGTCAGTTACCAACACTGATCGCAGCCTTTAAAGGTTCAGACTGTTCCTTTTTGTAGAAAACTCATTGTCTTGATGATGTCATCAATGTATTATAAAGAAATTGCTAATTTATCCTTGTGTAAAAGTGAAAAAAAATGTAAAACTTGTTTGTTATTTAAAAACACTTTTGTATCAGAAGATGATGAATAAAAACTTTTTGGTTTCCAATATGCAGATGCAATTGTATGTGTTTTTGTCATAGACTGAAAAAATCTTCAATGCACATACAGTAGTGTGGTTAGCATTGCTAAGCCGCTGTCCTGATTGACAGGTAGACGTGTGGCCACACCCTAAAGCATGCCCTAATTTATTGTATATTTTAAAATAAATGGGACCATAATTTAATAAATGAACATCATGCTGTAATGTAGAAGACTTGAAAGTAGCAATTGAGACCATACTCATTAAGAAAATGTTTACTGAGGTAATAAATCAAATGAGAAATATGGTCATTTCCCTACAGACTTCTATGTAATTGGACTTCTTTTTGGAGAAAAGTATGCATGTACATGGGCTGCAACTAATGACTTTCTTTTTTGGGGATGAATCTGCAGATTCTTTTGTGATTTACTTTTAATGGATACATAAAAATAAGTCTGTTCCAATTTCCTAAAGCCCAGGGTGACATCTCTAAAATGTCTATTCTGTTAACCGTCACATTAGACAAAGTAAAACAGCAAGTTCTCACATTTGTTTGGTATCTTTGCATGTAAAACGAATAACAGCTTATCAAAATAGATGCTGATCAACTCTGTCAACCGACTAATTGATTAATCGACTAATTGCTTCAGCTCTAAATAGAATTAACATCCAGAGTCATAAATTCAGAGAAGGCATCAAAGATTAGAAGTAAATGAGTAATCCTGCTGCAGTGTGTCATTGTGTTCTAAAAGCCACTAGCGGTTATGAGTGAATTAATAAGTTCTGTTCTGGGTCCGTGTTGCATCTGAAACTCCCCCCCCCCCAAGTTGTATTCACTTAATGGGTTGAACAATGCTGCCACCTCTTGTCTGATGAGACAAATTAAGTGTGTTTCATCAGTCACTAACTAACTCTACACATCTATACAGCAGCGACTCTGTTAGGATCTATCTTGCATCTTCAACAGTTAATTTAGTTTAGGATAAGAAATGCTCCATAACCACTAAATTCGTTTTGAATCCACAGTGGAAACAGAGTGATTATACTGTGTAAACATCACTGTACCATCAATCACATCTCATCAGCTATGAACTTACAACCTCCCCCAACACACACGCTCACTTACAATACACAATGAAACACTCACAGAAGCACACACACCTCTCACTTCGAATTTTGTTGTAATTTGTTGTAGTTTTTAGAAGTACACTTAATGCGCGCTAGGCTGTCATTTACCAGTGAACGGGTAAAATTTGAGAAATCTAGAGAAACTGGTTAATTCTGGGCATGCTTGAGTGTGTGTGTCGGCAAGAGAGAAAGAAAGAGAGAGAGAGAGAGTCCAAATATCTAAGTCTGCAGCTCAGATTGCCTTCCTGTAATTTACTGTGAGTGAATTGAGTGTTTGTTTAAGAACTCACTCTAAAAAGCCTGAGGTAAGGGGAAAGTGACAGCATCTACTGCTCTATTGTTTCCAGATGTGGCTCTACAAACTCCACACACACGCACACACACACACACTCACACACGCACACACAAAGAGTAGTCAAAGGACTTCAATGCTCTGAAATTCATACCCTAAATGGTGGTTTCTGTATACGAAAGTGTGTGTGTGTGTGTGTGTTAGGGATGTCACGAGAACCGGTACTTCGGTACCAAAATTCTGAAAACGTGACAGAACTAATTTTTCTACAGTACCATAGGTACCGGGGGATGCAATCCTTCCGGACTTGACGGGGGCAGTATATACACCTAATGTTACAAATGTTCTAGACTGCCACTAAATGCTGAAGGAGAACGCCAACCAGAACGGCTACTTAATGTTTAAGTATTATTATCGACTTTGGTGTCGGAAATCGTGTACTTTTGTGGTATCGTGACATCCCTAGTGTGTGTGTGTGTGTGTGTGTCTGTGTGTGTTGTGGGTGGTGTGTGGTGTGTGTGTGTGTGTATTTAACGCTAACCCTGGATACCTCAGGTCATATCTCCAGGCTTCTCCTTCTAGGCAGCACTTTCAACGTTTCTCTGTCACAAGTACAAATCTTTAACAGCCAACAACTCACCCTAAATGTTGATTTTCCAAACTTTACAATAACAGAAAACTACACTTCTAACTTTAATTCTTACTCACAATGACAGATTTTACAGTTTTGCCTCTGGATATCCACTCTTGCAGTGACACTTGGACACAACCAGTTGATACTGTAAAAACGCAGTAACACACACTTTGTTCCACTCTGGTAGTTAACAGCATGTTTTTACTAAGCTGAAATGTGAAAGGGCCCAATTCCAAAGGGTCCAAATTCCTTTGACTAATATTCCTGGGAATGTATTTTCAGAGTTGGGTTCCCTTGTGTGTAATTGTGTGTATAGGTCTGTGCGTGTTAGTGTGTGTGTGTGTGTGTGTGTGTGTGTGTGTGTGTGTGTGTGTGTGTGTGTGTGTGTGTGTGTGTATAAAGGGAAGAAAGAGATTGGAAGAGAAAGCGAGTGAGAGAGCAGGAGATATGCTGAAATAAGGACTTTGACACAGAGAAAATCATGAAAAAGGAATGATGTAAAAGAAAATATGGAGACAAAAATAGAGTGGAGAAAGTGAGAGGGATTGAGTGCGAGGAAGAGTGAAAAGGAAATGTGTCATCCTCCAACAGCAGAATGCTGCAGCTGTTCCCTCTCAGCAATGTTGAAATCGTTTCCCCATTCTGCTCAACGTCTACGCTGTATGAATAGTTCTGAGTATTGGCCACCACTAGGGATTCTGGGTGACGTAGTCGTCTTGGCTAGAGAGCCAATTTGGTGCAAGAAGGATTTGTAAATCCCGGGTTCTCCAGCCAAACAAGCTAACGAGTTGAGACTGAAATCCAAAAGCTCGGCCAAGACAGAGATTGGAGAATTATTCACCATCAAGCTGAAACAGAGAGCTCTATATACAGTACATGGCAGTGGGTGTGAAGGATTGGATTGATTTCATGGCAGACAAAGATGCACTGTATGTTTAAGGTCAGGTCAGATTAAGAATGCATATTATTGAAATGTTAAAGAACAATCTGTAAATGTTACTGCCTAAAAAGCATATTATGTTTTTATATGGTGGAACAATATTGTAACTGCACTGAACATCAAGGAAATGCTAAGAAACACTAATTTAGACCAATCACGTAGTTCTCTGGCTTTACATAGAAATACCTGTCTACATGCTTTTAATGTTAGTTGGTCTGTGGTGTATGGAAAGCAACAAAATGTGCTTAATGTCTTCATAGTACATTTTTGCTCTATATATTCCTCACAAAGCCATATTATCTCATCAACTGACAATTTGATGTTAATGTGTGAACTCTGCTACTGATATCATAGTCACCACTAGATGTCACTCCTTGTCCAGACTCCCCCGTTTTGTTCCCCTCTATCCTAGTTGTATGCTCAAATATGTATCGACCACAGACATAAATCCAACAAAATACTGTGATAACAAACCCCCATTTTTGTCATTTTAATTACTCAATCTCAATTTGAAATAATTTCAACAACTGAGATAAAAGACAAAATCATTGTTTGGCATTTTGGAATCTAGTATATTTACTCAAGTATTGTACTTAGGTACAATTTTGATGTATCTACATAAGTATTTTTCTGTGATGCTACTTAAAACTTCTACTTCACCACATCTTAGATTTGTTTTTACTATTGTGTAAGTGGTCCTGTAGGTACAAAAAAATCAACAGGGGAATGTCAATCATGCAGTTTGTGCACGCCCACACAATCCTGAAACGAGGCCTTAGGTAGCATACGTGTGGGTGGACTATGGGTGTGAGCATGTTCATCTATCTTATGGTACACAAAAGAACTATCAGCGGGTGCAATCTTTTGTGTATAGACTATCGAGGCTGTACTGTTGGAAGTGAAGCAAATGTGTTACAATGAATGAATGTGGAACCATGTGGGAGATAGGCTGAGTGATTCCATGTTATTTCAGCACGACATTTGTCAACTTTAGAAATGTCAACCGGTCAATACAGTCGCTTCAACAAAAAATGAGGGGGAGACAGAGGGAGTGGGGGAGGAAAGGAAAGACAAGGGTCTTAAGGGGGGAATGAGAGAGAAAATAAGAGTGGTGGTGTTGTGTGGTTTTGGAGAAAAGTCAGGGAGAAAGATTGAGGGAAGAGTCCAACAAGCGGAACATCAATTATTCCATTGTTTTCCTCAATCAGAAAGCCAGGTTGGCAAGCCAAATGACTGGAAATGACTCATACAAACATAATCTATCTACAAGAGCCTGTCTGGGTTTGTCTCATACTAGTTTTGTCTGTGTGGCTGTGCTCAGTGTATAAAAATAGAAGGCACAGAAAGACCTGGCTGCTCTGGTAGGTCAGGTTGTTGATGCCACGTTCTCTCGATGTTCTGCATGTTTGTGGTTTGAACAGAAACAAGTCAGTTGGTCTTATAACTACTCCCAACTGCCTGCTGTCAACCTAACCCTGAGCCCTCATGGGAACTATTTCATTTGTTGTCGTTGTTACTTTGCCATTACACACTTGATAGCTTTACAATTTGTATTAAATGGTCAGCCAGTTTTCAATATTTTTTAAATTCTGTTTCTTGGTTTTTCCTTATTTTCTGTCTGTTTCACTTATAAACAAATCAATCCATCTTCGTCCGCTTATCCGGTGTCGGGTCGCGGGGGGAGCAGCTCCAGCAGGGGACCCCAAACTTCCCTTTCCCGAGCAACATTAACCAGCTCCGACTGGGGGATCCCGAGGCGTTCCCAGGCCAGGTTGGAGATATAATCCCTCCACCTAGTCCTGGGTCTTCCCCGAGGCCTCCTCCCAGCTGGACGTGCCTGGAACACCTCCCTAGGGAGGCGCCCAGGGGGCATCCTTACCAGATGCCCGAACCACCTCAACTGGCTCCTTTCGACGCAAAGGAGCACCGGCTCTACTCCGAGCTCCTCACGGATGACTGAGCTTCTCACCCTATCTCTAAGGGAGACGCCAGCCACCCTCCTGAGGAAACCCATTTCGCCGCTTGTACCCTGGATCTCGTTCTTTCGGTCATGACCCAGCCTTCATGACCATAGGTGAGGGTAGGAACGAAAACTGACCGGTAGATCGAGAGCTTTGCCTTCTGGCTCAGCTCTCTTTTCGTCTGGCGGTGCGATAGATTGAATGCAATACCGCACCCGCTGCGCCCGATTCTCCGACCAATCTCCCGCTCCATTGTCCCTCACTCGCGAACAAAACCCCAAGGTACTTGAACTCCTTCACTTGGGGTAAGGACTCATTCCCTACCTGGAGAAGGCATTCCATCGGTTTCCTGCTGAGAACCATGGCCTCCGATTTAGAGGTGCTGATCCTCATCCCAACCGCTTCACACTCGGTTGCGAACCGATCCAGTGAGTGCTGAAGGTCGCAGGCCGATGATGCCATCAGGACCACATCATCTGCAAAGAGCAGCGATGAGATCCCCAGCCCACCAAACTGCAACCCCTCCCCACCCCGACTACGCCTCGATATCCTGTCCATAAATATTACAAACAGGATTGGTGACAAAGCGCAGCCCTGGCGGAGGCCAACCCTCACCTGAAACGAGTCCGACTTACTACCGAGAACCGGACACAGCTCTCACTTTGGTCATACAGAGATTGGATGGCCCTGAGTAGAGACCCCTCACCCCATACTCCCGCAGCACCTCCCACAGTATCTCCCGGGGACCCGGTCATACGCCTTCTCCAAATCCACAAAACACATGTAGACCGGTTGGGCATACTCCCAGGCTCCCTCCAGGATCCTTGCGAGTGAAGAGCTGGTCCGTTGTTCCACGACCAGGACGGAATCCGCATTGTTCCTCCTCAACCCGAGGTTCGACTATCGGCCGAACCCTCCTTTCCAGCACCTTGGAGTAGACTTTACCAGGGAGGCTGAGAAGTGTGATACCCCTATAATTGGCACACACCCTCTGGTCCCCCTTTTTAAAAAAGAGGAACCACCACCCCAGTCTGCCACTCCTTTGGCACCGTCCCAGACTTCCACGCAATGTTGAAGAGGCGTGTCAACCAGGACAGCCCCTCCACACCCAGAGCCTTGAGCATTTCTGGACGGATCTCATCAATCCCGGGGCTTTGCCACTGTGTAGTTGTTTGACTACATCAGTGACTTCCGCCTGGGAAATCGGCGACAATCCCCGTTATCCTCCAGCTCTGCCTCTAACATAGAGGGCGTATTAGTCGGATTCAGGAGTTCCTCAAAGTGCTCCTTCCACCGCCCTATTACCTCCTCAGTTGAGGTCAACAGTGTCCCATCCTTACTGTACACAGCTTGGATGGTTCCCCCCCCCCTCCTGAGGTGGCGAACAGTTTTCCAGAAACACTTTGGTGCCGACCGAAAGTCCTTCTCCATGTCTTCTCCAAACTTCTCCCACACCCGCTGCTTTGCCTCTTTCACGGCAGAGGCTGCAGCCCTTCGGGCCCCTCGGTACCCTGCAACCGCCTCCGAGTCCTCCGAGATAACATATCCCGGAAGGACTCCTTCTTCAGTCGGACGGCTTCCCTGACCACTGGTGTCCACCACGGTGTTCGTGGGTTACCGCCCCTTGAGGCACCTAAGATCCTAAGACCACAGCTCCTCGCCGCAGCTTCAGCAATGGAAACTCTGAACATTGTCCACTCGGGTTCAATGCCCCCAGCCTCCACAGGGATGCACGAAAAGCTCCGCCCGGAGGTGTGAGTTGAAAGTCTGTCGGACAGGGGCCTCCTCCAGACGTTCCCAATTTACCCGCACTACACGTTTGGGCTTACCAGGTCTGTCCAGAGTCTTCCCCACCCCTGACCCAACTCACCACCAGATGGTGATCGGTTGACAGCTCTGCCCCTCTCTTCACCCGAAAGTGTCCAAAACATACGGCCTCAGATCAGATGAAACGATTATGAAATCGATCATTGACCTTCGGCCTAGGGTGCTCTGGTACCAGGTACACTTATGAGCATCCCTATGTTCGAACATGGTGTTCGTTATAGACAATCCATGACTAGCACAGAAGTCCAACAACAAACAACCACTCTGGTTTAGATCAGGGAGGCCGTTCCTCCCAATCACGCCTCCAGGTGTCTCCATCATTGCCCACGTGTGCGTTGAAGTCCCCCAGCAGAACAATGGAGTCCCCCACTGGAGCCCCATGCAGGACTCCAGTCAAGGTCTCCAAGAAGGCCGAATACTCCGAACTCCTGTTTGGTGCATATGCACAAACAACAGTCAGAGTTTTCCCCCCACAACCCGCAGGCGTAGGGGAGGCGACCCTCTCGCCCACCGGGTAAACTCCAACACAGCGGCGCCAGCCGGGGCTTGTGAGTATCCCCACACCCGCCCGGCGCCTCACACCCTGGGCAACTCCGGAGAAGAAAAGAGTCCAACCCCTATCCAGGAGTATGGTTCCAGAACCGAGACTGTGCGTGACGGGTAAGCCCCACCAGATCTAACCGGTAGCGCTCCACCTCCCGCACCAGTTCCGGCTCCTTCCCCCACAGAGAGGTGACGTTCCACGTCCCCAGAGCCAGCGTCTGCCGCCCGGGTCTGGTCCGTCGAGGCCCCTGACCTTCACTGCCACCCATGTGGCATCGCACCCGACCCCAACGGTTCCTCCCACAGGTGGTGGGCCCATGGGCTGGAGAGATGGGAGCCACGTAGCTTGTTCGGGCTGTGCCCGGCCGGGCTCCGTGGCAAACCCGCCACCAGGGCGCCCGACGAGCCCGCCGTCTGGGCCTGGCTCCAGGCGGGGCCCCGGCTTCCTCCGGGCAGGGTCACTCCATCTCTACCTTGCTTCTTCATTGGGGTTTTTGAACCATTCTTTGTCTGGCCCCTCACCTGAGACCACTTTGCCTTGGGAGACCCTACCAGGAGCACAAAGCTCCAGACAACACAGCCCTCAGGTTCACAGAGACACACAAACCTCTCCACCACGATAAGGTGATGGTTCACGGAGAAGCATAAACAAATCAAATGTGTGTATATATTTTCTTTAATCAAATGTGTGTATATATTTTCTTTAATTCTCCATTTTTATTTCTATAATAGTCAATACAGAAAAACTCAATCAAATGCAACTTTTGCCATATCACCCAGCCCTAACAAGAATCACAAAAAACATCAAATAACTAGAAGGGTACTCTGAGAGCGCAGACCTCCGCCAAAGCATACCTCCGCCAAAGCATACCTCCGCCAAAGCATACCTCCCAATGTTAATGCAGTGGGAATTTTCCCAGTCGGGAACCAATTTGTTTTGATTATTCCGACACCACGCAAATGCCCTATTTCGCAATGTTAACTAAAGTGAACAATAACTTATAATAATGTATAATAATGAGCTGTCATTCCAATAAAACACTTCTGTGGACCTGCTGGTGGTGCTACAGGACAAGTCACAGGATCACCAGAGTCAGTAGGATTCATCCTCTTGTGACAATGAATGTCTGAACTAAATTTAATCCCTAGAGCCATGGCGGTTGCGTGGCTAATAACACATAAACCAGTTACTTTGACTTAGTATTTATAGATATCCTATTACTAAGATGATTGAGTCTTTATAGATGTAATTTAAATCCCAAATTTTAATGAGATACTCAGTGTCTCTCCTATAACACTGTGCAACATCTAAACAGCTGTGTGTCTGTATGTTGTGTTGGCACGTTATTTACCATCTCATGTTTGACAGTGTTTGTGGGTGTGTAAGTGTGTTTTTGTTCCCTCATGGATCAGTGACTTTGTACTGCCCATTTTAAACTTTGGAAGCCTGAATAACAATGAGACAATTAGCTAAAGTCTATGATCCAGGACTCACTGTGCCCTATGTATTAGAACTAATCCAACACACCTCAGCAGGGTGCACCCTGTCACACCGATATGGAAATTAGGCACACAAGCTGTGTGACACACACACAAACACAAACACACAGACACACACACAGACACACACACACACAAACAAACAAATGTCATCAGATAAGAAATAGAAATGCAGGCAGAATACGAGGAAAGAGATGGAGAGCAGGGGAGGAAGAGAGGCCTGGAGGGAAAAAGATAGTATCAATTTTTCTTTTATGTTTGTGCTCTACGTAAAAGGACTAATACTCAACAGAATCCATTACAGATTGTTGATAACCTACTTAAAACTATTACAAGGAACTTTATCTAGTGCAATCATTAATAAAAAAGGTTGAATTGGAGAGTTTACATTCAATTAGTTTGTAGAAAAATGACTAAATCCACCCTATATGGTTTTAAACCCAAACATTTATCAAGCAGGGATTTGTAAAGGGATTGAAAAAAAATGTAATTGCCCATCCTTAATTTTAACCTCACATGACATTATCAGCCTCAACACATGAATACCGAGTGAAACAATGGTTTAGGATTGGGGACATCTGTTAGACTTATTTTTATCCTGTGGCACATATCCAAGAGGCCATTTTTGATAAGTCTCAGAAAACCTGCCTCAGGAAATGTAGTGAAAGTATGAGAGGCAGCTTTCATTTGAAACAGCTACAAAACTGGATAAATTGAAGAATCCGGAAGGGTTACAATCCAGTGCAACTGGACTTGGTTAAAGGTGCTTCAAAAACGTTTTCGTCTCTCATCCGAGAGACTTTTTCAGTTCTGACTGAATGGTAGGGAAGTCAAGCTATGTAACCTCTGTGGGGTCGTTGTCAAGATGATCAATACCGCTTCGTTCATTAGCTGTAACCCTTCCCTGGAATAACTAAGACCTGGATGACTGAGAACCTTTACAGAGAGATAAAATGAAGAAAAAAATTAAATAAAATGAAGTACAATATTATAACTATGTGCATGTGAGTGTGTGTGTGTGTGTACATGTGTGTACCCATTCAGCTTTGGCCTTAGGAAGCATAAAGTAGTTACATTATAATGTGTTTACAGTACATCACACATTTTTTGCTCACGGGGTATTTCTAACGATGATGACACAAAGCCTGAATTGAGAACAAAAGCTGGTTTCCGCTGCGGATGGGTGATTTCACAAATTTGCGTTTCAATGTAATGCGAGTGACCACCAGGACAGGTATCAAAACCAACAGCTTTAATTGATAAGAACTTTAAATCTCTATTGATGACAGAATTGATTAAATATATCTAAAATCATGATAATAACATTATGTCTGCTGATGCTTCTATTATAATAACAATAGTGTCGTCACAAAAGCACCTAATAGATTCTGACATAGACAAACTGTATATTCTTTCCTTTCTTAAATCATTCATTCTTGAAGTCTGTTTGTGTATTACTGGGGCTTCTCCCTCCTCGTCTCTGTTTGGTCATGTGCCCTTGCTTGTGATCATGATTTATCAAATTTGTGGTAAAACAGCTGTACCTGGCAGCTTTCTGCAAATATCACAGCTGGTAACATTCTTATTAGCAGGCTAGAAAAAGCACCAAAATATGCTACATTGTCAGCCAGAAGCCAGCTGGGAGAGTGTGGCCAGGTGAGGGCTAATCTCCTCTTTTACTGTCAGTGGAAATCATGCTGTGGTATGGTCGCAATTCAGCAGGAAATGGAAGAATGGATTTGTTTTGAGCAAAACATGATAGAAGGAAACTGCTATGTTTACATTTGGTTGCAGACCTACGGCTGTAAAAGATGAGGAGTGCACAAACTAGACCCTAATTGTGTTACCTACAAAAGGCATGTGCACATACAGTATGTGTAAGTGGATGAAGTAGACAAAACATTCAATGTTTTAATTGGATAATCAATCATTTTCTCCTTTTCAGGCTCTAATGGGGCACACCAAATCCTACACCACTATAAGTATGGATGCATACCTACTGTTTTCCTGTTGACCGTAAATTAAACAGTTTTGTTTTGGGAGTGTGAGAATTGCCAAAGAGCCATACTGCCAAATAAAAGCATCTGTCATGGAGGAGTGGGGCATCAGGGAAAAAGCCAAATACATAGTGACAGATGCTGCTGCAAATATGAAACTCAGCCATGCAATTTACATTGCACAAGCATTGAATTTAGTCAGCAAAAATGGCCAGACTAACAATCAGCAAACATATTGCATATACTATTCATTGTATTATCGTTATACTCATTAGGCTGCGGCAGTGGTGAAAGAAGTATTCAGATCCTTTACTTAAGTAAAAGTACTAGCTAATACCACACAGTTCTGGCAATCAATTAAGTGTTTAATTGGCTAATCATTTCAGCTGGACTTGCAAGCGTGTAAATTGTTGGCTACTTTAATTTATAATAAAACATGTTTACTAAACTACATGTGTTTTGTGAGCCAAACTCTTAATTTGTAAAGTAACAAGTAACTTAAGATGTCAGAGTAATGTAGTGGACTAAAAAGTACAGTATTTCTCTCTGAAATGTAGTGGAGTAGAAGTAGAAAGTAAAGTACAAGTACCTCAAATTTGTACTTAAGTACAGTACTTGAGTAAATGTACTTAGTTACAGTCCATCACTGGGCTGCAGCTAACAATTATTTTTTGTATCCATTAGACTGCCAATGATTTCCTTTCATTAATCAATTCATTGTTTGGTCTATAAAATGTCACATCCAGCAGAGCAGAAGTTGACATGTTTAAATGTCAAAGAGATTCAGTTTACCATCATAGGAAACCAGAAAAACAGCAAAAAAAACATATCAGAAGCTGGGAAAAGTCAATTTTAGGCATCTTTGCTTAAAAAGTTACTAAAATGAATTAATCAATTATCAAAATTGTTGCAGATGAAGTTTCTGTCAGTCAACTAAATCAATCGAACAATAGCCTAATTGTTTCAGCGCTAATAATCATTTGTGTTTGTCAGTAGATTATATATTGATTTATATCTGGTTTGGCAGATATATTTCCCACAGTGACAAACCTCCTATCCCATCTTATCCTGACCGGTCCTATCCAATGCATCCCCTAATTAGAAGCTTAGACCTGCTAGAAATGCAAGATGTGCACACCTGTTGGAATAGTTCTTTGCACATACTGCAGCATGTGTTCAAGCCAAGAAAGACACTGGCTAAACCCTGGTATGACTACAAACTCTATCCCCCGGAGACTGCAGAGGATTATCACAATACAGGTGAGTGCTTCAGTGTGCTGCCATTCTTCAATGATGTCACCATGGAGCTGTCAGGAGTTTCCGGCTCCAATGCAATACACGCTATCAAAAATGATTGAATAATCTACCTTTAAAGTAAATCCCTACTGTGGTCACTCATTGCAGTCCACCTCAGAGAAAATCTGAGTATAGTGTCAATGACAACAACGCTGGACCCAAGATTTAAAGTGCTCATATTATGCTTTTTGGCTTTTTCCCTTTCCTTTATTGTGTTATATATCTTTTTGTGCACGTTATAGGTTTACAAAGTGAAAAAGTCCAAAGTCCACTCCAAAGGGACCTACCATCTTCCAGAGAAAACACTGTTTACAAACTGCTCCAAACAGCTCTATTGTAGTCCCGCCTTTACTTCCGTGACAAACATCACTTTGTAACACACGTTACAATGCTCGCCATTTCCTTAAAGGTGTTCCAAGAGATGTTGGGTGACGTTACTTCTTGTTGACGTTCAAAGTATTTTCAAACAAAACAAAGACTAGCTCGCTCCTCCCTCCTCCTCATCCCGTCCCCTCCCTTCTGCTTCAGCGCACTAACCCCCCACACCCCCCCCCCCCACCACCACCACCACCACCACCACCATCACCAAACCCTTCTTGTCCATTACTGGCTGAACACTGGAACACGGTTTGTGTATGTTTCATGGTCCCGAGGCCTGTACTACGAAGCAGGATTTGGCGTTAACGAGCTAACTTAAGGCTCAACCCAGGATTTTCTGTACTACGAAGGTGGATCAGTTGTTAGCGGGTTCAATCGCCGTTAGGGCTGAACAATTAATTGCATTTGCGATAATATCGCGATATGTTAAAACGCGATTTCCTAATCGCAAAGGCTGCGATTTGGTCTCGATCTGGTGACTCGCGAGAGCAAATCAGTCTGCACTCCGCAGAGAAAGCATCAACTTAGCACGCTAACGCTACACCGTACCTTGAGCTGATCTCTGTCATTCAAACAATTCTGAGTTGAAGTTTAAATCTTTTACAGCTATTTTAATAAAATGAAGGGTTTTGTTCGGGCTCGAGTCCATACATGCAGTTAATGGATACAGGCACGCAGAACTGAAGGCTCGGTTGGCAACGAGCTAGCTCTGATTAGCGGTTAGCTCCGGTTAGCGGTTAGCTCCGTTATAAAGATATGGGTGGAGGAGCTGCCACTGAGAGGGGTAACAATCAGACTGATAAATGACGGTTCGGGGAGCTTTCCAGCAGCGTGGCCGCAGTATTTTAACGGTTTTATTAGTACGGTCAATCCCACGGCAAGACCACCAGCAGCTAACGTAACGATAGCCTCTCTGAGCTAGTGCAGTGTTGACGGCAGAGGTGTCAAAAGTAGTCACATTCATTACTCAAGTAGAAGTATAGATACTAGGGTTTGAAAAGACTTTTGTAGAAGTTGAAGTATCAACTCAAGCTTTTTACTTAAGTAAAAGTGTAAAAGTACTGGTTTCAAAACTACTTAAAGTATAAAAGTAAAAGTAATGTAAGGCAGAGATCTTCAACAGGGGGTCCTCAGAGTCATTGCAGGGGGGCCTCCGAATTATTGTACATTTTTGAGTCTTTAAAAAAAATAAAAAATAAAATGCCTTAACATAATAATAAGTTACCCTAACAGTTATTGTAGGCCCAATTTAATATGCAACTTAATTTCATACAATATGTAGTAGGGGGTCCCTGCTACATCTCACTTTAAGTTAAGGGATCCTTGGCTTAAAAAACGTTCAAGACCCCTGATGTAAGGGGGGGAAATGCCATTAAGGACAACAGCTTAACTCTAAAACGGGACAAAATCATATGACTATAATAATGTTACAGTATATTAAAATAATACCTGCAAACTCAGAAGGGCTGAAAAAGGTGACACGTAGGCTACATCTCTTCTGTGTTTTTCAGACAACGGCAGCTACAGTCTGGTGTCAGACTCCTCTCCAGTGAAATATAGACACACTTTTACACCGTTTAGCTCTCAGCATTTTATCATGTTTACTCCATCTTCTAGCTAACGCTAGGCTAACCTGCTTCCAACTGTAGTGTTGACTAGCGTCCCGTGCGGCGATGTTCAGTTCCTCTAACGTCCGTTTTGGAGCATCGCGCGCAGGCACCTAAGGCACCGAAATCCGTGTTGCTATTCGGTCCGGTAGATAACGGTCGTTAAGGCACCGGTGGCGTATTAGCACCGGGTCTGTAGAGGTGTTATGGATCGCATACAAACCAATAGGGTGTCGGAATAGCTATGTTTATACTTCTCATCCAACCAGAATCAAATTCACTCTCTCCGGATGGAGCGATTTGGATAGGTTTTTTGTGTGTGTGTTTTTTTGAACGATGACTGACGAGCTGGAATGAAAACAAGCCAAACTGAAATATGAGTAACAAGGCTATTTTTAGAATGTAAGGAGTAGAAAGTACAGATAATTGCGTGAAAATGTAAGGAGTAGAAGTAAAAAGTATGCTGTAAAATAATTACTCCAGTAAAGTATAGATACCCAAAATTTCTACTTAAGTAAGGTAACGAAGTATTTGTACTTTGTTACTTGACAACTCTGGTTGACGGTGTCATGCACACGGCACGCAACTTCACGAGGGGGAGGGGCTGGAGGCAGCTCCTCTCAGTGCACTGTAAAAAACTACTTGCGTGTGTGTGTGTGTGTGTGTGTGTGTGTGTGTGTGTGTATATATATATATATATATATATATATATATATATATATATATATATATATATATATATACATATACACACATACACAACTTTTTTTTTTTTTTTACTTATTTAACTGTCTTGTGTGTTGTTCATACTATACAATGATTTATTGTTTGTCTTTGTTGAATAATACAGGAGACAAAGAGCTTAAAAAAATAATCAAATCGCAATATTTGGGGAAAAAATCACAATTAGATTATTTTCAAAAATCGTTCAGCCCTAATCGCCGTGGTAACTCATGCTGAACGCCTAACCTGGTCGGGAGCAGGTTAACTTGGAGATCAGAGATCAACCAGTATAAAAGCACCGCCCACTGACTAATCAATACTCGATTGATAATGGCGTCACCGTTCTTATAGAAGATCAGGCGGAGCTCGGTGCGGAGAGAGAGAGAGAGGGAGAGAGAGTGGTGAGCTCATAAAAGTTAAAACATTTAATTACAATTCAATTCAATTTTATTTATAGTATCAAATCATAACACAAGTTATCTCAAGACACTTTACAGATAGAGTAGGTCTAGACCACACTATATAATTTACAAAGCCCCAACAATTACAGTAATTCCCTCAAGAGCAAGCAGTGCGACAGTGGCGAGGAAAAACTCCCTCTTGGGAAGAAACCTCTTTATATTTTTTATTTGCTCTCACGATCGCTTCCCACTGCCAGGGTTGCAACTGAAATAATAGGCTAAAGCAACGACAGTTTATGGAAAGCACAAGTGTAATTATGGTCAGATCTTGGTCCTGACTGATGGGGAAGTGATATAAGATATAAAAGTAGATTTACACCTTTACAGCGTCGGCTATTTTTTTTTTGCCAGCTTTCCTTCCTGTTTTAGGAAGCAGCAACTGTATTGCGTTTTCTCTGTAAAACCGTGTCTGTGTTCTTCATATTTATGTAGAATTATAATTTGCTCTTCTTATATAAAACATGCGGCTTTGGTAGATGTTTGCGATTGGTTGTGGTGCGCAAACACCGCCTCTTTTATGTGAACGCGCGCGCCGCTGGATTGAGAAACCCTGAGTTGATTGAACTAGTTGATAACCAGCGTCGTGATCCAGCTTATCCAGGACCGCGGTTGTTAGGTTAGGTGAAGCCGGATAACTGAAAGAGATCCAGGGCTTGTTGATCTTGCTTCGTAGTACAGGCCTCAGGTTGGACCACTTTGTTTTTGTTGGCGTTTGTGGAGCCTGGGCTGTCTACAGAGACTGCGTTTTTTTACAGTGTGTTTAGGGTACTGGCAGCTCGCGGATAGTGAGGAGATGTTTGCTGTATGTGACAAAAAATGTTGTAGCCTAAAAAACGCGTGACATTGCTTAGAGTACCTTTAATAGTTTAGTAATATTTTGTTTGGTGCCACAGTCTTAGTGCTGATGTCATTCTCCTGTCTCCGCTCTATATTACTGGAGACACATAAGCACTTATGATGCACTTGTGATGGCTGCACATTAAGCTATCCTTCTCTGCCTTTAAAATGCATTTACATGTGGGCATTTTGACCAATTAAATGCAACTAGCTTCATAAGGGGGGACGTATTTTAGTATTTTAGAAATGCACATAGATGATGAAATCATTTAGCATCAGACATTTTCATTTTGTTTATTGAATAGTAAATTTTTTCTGTCCTTTAAGGCTACCCCATCTTTCCTTTTTTATTTCAATGCTGTGTATACTGTATATTGAGTTGATGTGTATTGATTTGTATGTGCTTTTGTTTCCACTGTCAAAGCACTTTGTAAACTATTGTTTTTAAAAAGGTGCTATACAAATAAAGTTATTACTATTATGATTGAAAATGCCGGAGTGTCTATTTGCACCCCCGGTACGAATAGCCTCGGCCACAGAGCTGAGCTATTCACACCCTGTGACGTAACAACAAAAACACATTGCTCGCGTGCAACGAAATCATGGCGGACGTTCATCTTCCATGACCGCAAAAACTGGCATATTAGGAAAGTTTTGTCTCTAAAGTTTATAACAATTGAATTTCTAGCGGAAAATGGATACTACAGTTGCGCTTTCTGTCTTCAGTGAAAGCATACAACTGTTAGTTTGTACCTATTTTTTGTATACAGTATGGTTACCTAGCAACCGAGGCTTGAAGACACCAAGTGGTAAACAGTTGTACAACATCCTGTAAGAACTGCTAGGTGAGTGGTTAGAACACTGAGCTTTGGTCTGGGAGTCTGGAGTTTGATTCCCTGGGGAGGTGATCTTGTTTTTTTCATTTTGGATTGGATAATTTGCATGCAATTGCGCAAGTCAGGGCCCGCGAACGCAAACAAATTTTTGCAGGGTGGTAGGGGAAGACTCATGAATATGCCTGCTCTGGTTGGGTTGGTTAGGTTTAGGCAAGAGGAGTGGGATTGGTTATGGTTAGGGTAAGAATGTCAGGGCGATAATCTTCCAAAAAGGTGTAATACATGAGTAGTATGGATAACTGTGTGTAAATATATGCCAAGGTACTGTAAATGCACAGGGGTGCAAATAGCATACATTGATATTTGTACCAGACAGGGTATTAATATAACATATTGCTGTGTGCACCGGCGGGGTACAAAAAGCATTCATTTCTAATTGCACCAGGGTACGAATAGCTCTTCTAATTGCACCAGGGTACGAATAACATACACTGCTAATTTTACCAGGGGTGCAAATAGCCTCATCCTTAAAATGCTAAATTTCTTCTAAGATTGAGCCTTGGTCCTGGCGGGCAGCCACCCTGCTGTCTGGACTGAGACACCACTAGAGGGGGATCAGTGGGCAGCACTGCACATTTTTTACAATGATCCATGCTGATGTCCAAAACATATGCCTTCAGGTCTCGTTTAACAACTACAGAGTTAATCAGCAGCCCAAGGACTTCTGGCACTAATTGCACTTATAAACCACCATGTGTCAGAACAATAGATGTGTTCTGGACTGGCTGCCACCTCTGGCTCTTTTTTCCCTCCAGAGAAATTCCCTCAGCCACTTCACATTGACGTAAGACTGCACTGCCCTGTTCCCTGTAGAAACTGCCCTCAATCCTTCACCTCAAAAATGTTAAGCAAATATTATCTCTTCTCCCTGTGCAAGAATAGTTCTGGATGAAACTGGGGGATTTAGAGAGTTTGCGGGATCAAGCAGGTAGTGTGAACATTAGTTCATCACTAGTATGTTCTCCACATGGGGATTTACAATTATTAAAACCACACAGTCAAGTCTGAGATAAATTATTGTAACAGGAGAAGCTAAAGTATATAGACACAGACATGCAGTTGAATGGAAAACCACACACACCAGTGTACTCATGCATTTGAAGGGATAATCTCGAGGAATACACAATGACTCTCATGCATGCATGATCTCCCATACACACAGAGGCGGGTGATCAGTCTTATTTTACAGCAACTTATTGGGAGCAGTCTGCAAAACTCAATGGAAAATTTAAATGTCAGACAAAGCTTCAATGTCGGTATACAGTAACTGAAATGTCAAGAAAATCTACATTTACTCTCGCTCCCCAGGTCGGTCCACAGAGATACACACAAAGACACACACTGCTAGGCCTATTAACAGGAAGACCATGCCAGTGCTTCTCTACATTTCCATTTCTTTTCACTTCATCGTCTCTTCACATTTCTCGTTTCCTACTTTATAGTAAGGACAAAGACAGTGATGTCAGTCGATTAGTCGTCTATCTCTCCAACACTTCAGTCCATGACAAGGTATCTCAATTAACAATTATTCTCATTAGTTATTCTGACTTCTTTTTTGTCAAACAATTGTTGTGGTCTGTAAAATGTCAGAAAATAGAGAAAAATAATAATAATTCCCCTGAAGCCAAGTTGAACTCAAATATATTCAGATTACATTATATAAAACAGAGTAAAGCAGCAAATCCTCACATTCCAGAAATGAAACCATAGGCTGCTTAGCATGTTTGCTTGAAAAGGATTTTACAATTAATCAATTATTAAAACCAGTTGCCATTCAATTGTCTGTCCATCAATAATCCATTAGTTTCAATTGTAGTAATCAATTGTTAAGTTCGGACGCATGATCATTTATAATCCAACAGGCAGATTGAAAAGGAGTTTGCCTGAGTACATTCTTGATCCTAAATCATTTAATTTCAATGGTAGGAAGGCCACCATTCACACTTTCCAACATAATACTGGCAATGGATTAAAATGTTCAAATTGGCAGTAAGTATTGTATTGTTGGGTGTAATGCAGCCTAGGGGTTTCCCTTTCTTTGTCTTCCACTTCTCTATATACTCTTCCATCCTCAGCTTTAGCTTCCTCGTTCATTTTGCACCTTACCCCATCTCTTCTTATAGGCCACTCTCCTCTCCTTTAGCATCACCTCCCATTACCCACAACCTCTCATTCCACATTTGTAATCCCCACATGTACTCATCTCCTCTCCCTTTCACCTTACCTTTATTCCTCGTCATCCTCTTCATCCCCACCTCCTACTGAGTGTTGCTAAGGCCGTAATCTGTCTTCCAGTGCTCATTGCTGACTGGGTCAGCTATGACTGAAAGATAGTTGTGTATCTGTGACTGAGAGATAGTTGTGTATGTGCGTGCATGCGTACATGTGTGCACGCGTACATGTGTGCGTGCGTGCGTGCGTGCATGCGTGAGACATTGATTGTGAGAGAGATTGAAAAAGCATCTGAACATAGGAAAGACATCTGTGGCCCTCATTTAAGTTAAGCTAAACTGTTCTCTTCTTGTTATGCTCCATGTTTCTGGCAAACAGGCACACTCACAGTCAAACACACATGCTCTCTCTTGTTTCAATAACCATGCAGGGGTTGTACGCATTATGCATGAATGTGGATGAGGGTAAGAAATGGACAGGTGTGTGTGTGTGTGTGTGTGTGTGTGTGTGTGTGTGTGTGTGTGTGTGTGTGTGTGTGTGTGTGTGTGTGTGTGTGTGAGAATGTATGCTGGGTAGTGCAGTGTGACCTATTGGTTGGAGACTCCCAGTCTAAATCCCCTTATAGACAGGTATGTGGCTTAGATCGATTCCTGAGATATATAATAGATGTGTGTGCTCAAGCACAACTGTGGTTCACTCTTCATGTCTATGTGCACATATAGATCTGTGTCTGGCTGAAAAATCTGTGTCTGTGTTTGTTGCGCTGAATCCATGTTTGTGGTGGAATTTATTCAAAGAACCTTTACAGCAGGAGAGCTCATTTAAGTCCAGCAAGAAGAAGGTATTCTAAGCATATTAAACAAACGTTTATACCACCAAAGTTTCACAAACTTTAAAACTCAAACCCAGAAACAGGGACTCAAGTTTGAGACACGGACTCGAGTCGCACTTAAGACGCACACACAGTGGCTTCAGACTTGACCTCGGACTCGAGATGCGGGACAATTTTTATTTTTAGAAAGAGTCAGATGAGCTGAATGTTTTTCCCCTCCCTGCGTAATCCTATCTACGTAACACGTAACATATCTGCTGCGTGCGGCTATACATGAGAGAGGACAACAAACATGTTGAATGCACCGGCAGCTGCAGTGCCATTCATCAGAAGCTTTGGCTTTAAACATTTCAGAGAACAAGGCCCAAACAAAAGAAGATCTGAATGTTAAATATGTGGTATCAAGATAAAGGATTCTGGCTTAACCACATCTCATTTTATCAGACACCTGAAAACAAACGCTGATAGGTAGCAAACATGATTAGCTCAGCTAACGTTAGCTTGCGTCTTGCTTTGGCCACAACCTATGAGAGGTTAAAGGCCAACTTATGCTTCTATGTTAAATCATCACTGTGGGTATGTGTAGATATGGACCCTACGCCAGACCCTACGCCGTAGCATGACGTCGCGCCAAAGCAGACCATAAAAACTGATTGGTCCGTTTGGCCATGGCTTGGTGGCATTGCATTTCCCCCTACTTATTTCCGGGTTCTCCTTCTCAATAAAACAACATGAAATCAAGGAGAGGCTTAACTTTTCCTGCTACAGATTTCCGATCGTGGTCAGAAAACACAGGGGAGACACTTCGTTTCTACCACTATGCCTCTAGAGTCGGTACACCCATGCCTTGCTATTCTCCTAAACAGATTGACACAGACACCAACGCCCAAGTATAAACTTCAGTCCACTTACGTAGGCTACGGCGAAAGCTCTGCATAGAGCCTCCACGGAAGCATAAATCCTGCTTAACTCCAACTGTCGTTCGCTAGATGTTATGAAGAGATGAATGAGCGTTTGATTGTTTGCCAAACTTTTTGGGGGGGATTTACGCCACAATTAACACCCCGCTGGCTGCCACTACTTTAAAGCTTTAGTACGTAACTTTTTTATATTAACGAATGTCCGTTACATTCAAGCCATTGCCAAAGGAGTTGATACAAATTCAATTAAGACTATCAGCTACACAAAACACTCTCTGTATTTCTTAGTATGGCTATGTTCAGAAACTGGTGTCTTTCACGCACAGAAAATTGAGTGAAGATAATTAATTTTTACTATATACTATATTACTCTTCATGTTTTTTTAATCCTCCATGTCCTCCTTGGTCCGAGCCTTCTCTGTAGTAGCCCCCAAACTCTGGAATTCCCTCCCACCCCATATCAAATCATGTAATACAATTGCTAGTTTTAAATCAAATCTGAAGACGCATTTTTATTCTCTTGCTTTTAACTCTCCTTGATTTTTTTTTTTTTTTTTTTTCCTCAAACATTGTTCCTTTGTTGTTTTATTCTATGTTACATTATTAATTCTTTCTTTGCCTATTTATATTCATGGTACGTCGCACATACGATTATGTATTTTTAAGGCATATTGTCTCTGCCTTCCCTGCTCTACCTGTAAAGCACTTTGGGTCAACAGTTGTTCGTTTAAATGTGCTATACAAATAAAATGACTTGACTAGACTTGGTTACTAGCAACTGCATGGAGGAGGGGGGAGCGCGATCACGGAAGGCTTGTGTCATGCGGATGCACAGACATTTTTTTTGACGTTACTTAGAATTCCTTATCGGAGTGACATAAACTATGCACTATATCTTCAATTATTAACGTTGGCTGCAAACAGGTTACAGGTGTATTGTTGATCATAAAACTACAGTTTTATTTAGTTAATGTTACACTGGGTTTGAGAGTCTAGGGGATGTGTTGACTTACAGTAGTTTATAGGCTGAATTCCTTATACAGTCTATGCAGTGTTCTGAGCAGCCTGGATGACACGCAGCAGGTGATACAACACTCAATATAACCATGAGAGACTTGACTTGGACTCGAGCTCAGAGACTTGTGAGCATCTCTGCTCAAACCTTATGACAGCACCATACAGGCACTCATATCCAGTTAGCAAGTTTAATTCATACAGCCTACATGCATGATACAAGGACTACTAATACAATTATGTTTCTAAGGAAAGTCTCACTAAAATTAACCAGAAAAGAGGACAACCCATGCTATTTCACAAAAATGGCCAACAATGAATAAAAAAAGGCTGTGGATACCATGGCGAATGCAACATAAATCAAATGACCTGGCATTCCCTACAGAATCCTCAGTAGGATAGAGCATCATCAAGGCACACAACACATAGGCTAGATGTAACAGAGGTTGCAGCCCACGCACTGGCCGTAAAAATGATGCATCCTGTAACGTTAGTGCACAAACACAAAACTTTGTTGTTGACGCTCGCTTTTGGAGAATCTACTCACTTGTTGCCCCGAGAAGTCATCCACAATCTGCCGTCGTTCATTCTCAAAGCACTGCGTTATGTATCTTACTGCAACCGATCCACTCAGCCTCTCAATCTTGCGCTCATTCATTTTCCATTTGATATGTATTTTACATACAGGGTCCCTGAAAAACAACAGAAAGACTGTGCGCACCTGACTGTAGAAGCCACTACCATTAGCATAGCCACACCCAGCATGCACCTGGTTGATTGTTTGCTGCGCATCATTGTAGGTGTGTTTGATATGGGTCACTAGTGTTAGCGTGCCAGCCGGGTGGTGCATTTATACTATTTTTTTAACCTATAAGACAAGTTATAATACTGTTCTGACCACAATCCATAACGGTCATCCTTAATTATAATGCAAATGCACTATTTATTTGGTATTGTTCAGAAACTGCCAACAAAACCACAAACTATTATGTTTTAGTCTTCCCTCCATCCCTCCTTCATTTATAGTTGAGGTGCTTTTTTGTCGAAAGTGTCTTTCAAAACTCTCAGAATAAATAAAAACAACATGACTGTAAAAGACATAAATGTCATTTGTGTCAAATAATAGCTTCAGTCACTGGTGATAAGATCATGTTTATTTAGTTGCTAGTTAGAACTTTAAGCAGAAGATTTCATGATTACTTTTCATAAACCATTCTCTTTATTCTGTTAAACGGAGTATTTGCAAGATGTGATGCTATTTTCTCCAAAATAAGCCTTGCATCTTTAATTCTAAGGGACCCTGAAACTTGAGTTTATGTTTTAGATTAATGAAAAAAAGCTCTGCTGTCAAGTCTGTTCTAACTGTGCTGAGAAAAAAATAATTTTATGTCATTTACATTTAGGTAGTTAACCACAGGAGTGATAGCCAAAACCAATGGTCAAAGTTGGCCCAGTAATCAAAGTAAACTGTTTTTAGAAGTGACTAGTGACTGTCATAACATTGGGCCTCATTCACCAACCGTTCTTACGAAGAAATGTGCTCTTAAACCCTTCTTACGCACTTTTTTAGATTTAGATTCTGGCATTCACTAATGTTTTCTTAACTTGGATTTGTTCTTAGCTAAGAACAAAATCTACGAACACTGAAAAGCACTCTTACGCACATTTGAGTGATGACAATTTGCTCCAAATGATTGCTTACTGCAATTTACATCAGCAATTAAACTGATTAAATCCTGCGTTATTTGGTGATTGGTCGCTATTTATAGGGCCGAAATGCAGTGGTAGAATGTAACAAAGTACAAATTCTTCGTAACTGTACTTAAGTACATTTTTCACGTATCTGTACTTTACTTAAGTAGACTCAATAGTGCATAGCCTACTTTTGACTTTTACTTTATTACATTTTGCAGGAATTATCTATACTTTCTACTCCACTACATTTCTACAATGTTCCGTTACATTTTCTGATCAGTTTTCCCCCTCTGCCAAAACGTCTTCCTGACCGTCCTGACGTTTGTCTCGCCAGTGAAGTTTGTTTGCCGTAGATACTGTATATATGGGGCACCGCTGATCCAAGCCGGCTCCGGTGCTGCAGAGCCCGGGCGCAGCGCCGCTGACCTTCGGTAATACAGCCCCGGTAAAAGTGAAAATGAAAACGTTTGTTTTTTTATTATTCCCGTTTTTAAATCAAAGTTGCTATATCTATTTCTCTCCACAGCGTCGTTTACTCCTGCGCCAGGCTGTGTAAGACGCGTTCATATCTTATTTATTTGGCTGGACCTGTTCACATCTCCCCATTTGCGCTGCTTCACACACTTTATTTGCTTACTTGGATGGTTAAAGAAAATAAAATACATCCATGAATAAAACCAACCGCATTCCGATTCTAACAACATATTTCCGTTTTATGGTTAGGATAGGAACTTTTCTTAAAAGCCAGGCCTTGTTTGTGGTTGTGGACACCTTCTACTTTTACTAAAGTAAATATGTCTCTGGTTATTTGTACTTTTATTTAAGTACTGAGATTCAGTACTTCCTCCACCGCGGCTCCGACAAGCTCCGACAACCTGTCTCCCAGGAGGTGCACAGGAAGCGTCGTGTCCTTATATGGGAATTTGCGGGGCGTTTTCTTATGCTAATTAGGAACAACTGGCACGCGCTTTCAGTTACGAAGACGTGGGATTCATCAATCCTAAGAACACACGTGCGAACAAATCTGCTGTTTAAGAACACGTCATGAATCCGGCGTAAACTTTTCTTAGAAACCTTCTTAAGAACATATTTAAGAGAAAACTTAGGAAGATATTGGTGAATGAGGCCCATTGATTGTTACTTTAGTATTGATTATCTTTATGCTTTTAGGAATAGTAAAGAGATGCTGGCCTACAGCGCAATGACCAATGCCGAGCATCAGTATAATATTGAAGTGTATTCTGTGTTGATATTCAATCATTCATGCCCAAACCCATATCTGAGGCCACTTGCAGATCCAGAGGAATCATTATATTAGATAACAACTGAACTTTGTAATGTCAGCGGATAGTCAGCTTCTCATGATACCTCGATAAGCATCTGTGTGTGTACAGTAAGTGGGAGTTGATCTTTAAAGGACAGTTGCAGAAGCAGACAGTGTGCCCATGAAACCGTGCAGCTGGAGTGTCTGCCCGCACCTGGCACTCCATCAAAGACAAAAAGACTTGGACGGAAAGAGAAAAAGACATGAAAGCAAGACAGGGGGATGGGGACGAGAGAGGGCTTATCTTACGAGGCATATGGCTTCAATGAGGAGACAGATGTTTCTGTGTGGTTGGGAGAGTGAGCGCACACACTCCCTGTTGCGTCTGCTATTGCAACCCCCCCATGGGATGAACAGACAGATGTGTGGAGAGGCCGCACTGGCATGTTGCGACTCTCAGAGCTCACCCAACCTCTCTTTAATGACAAAGTCTATTCTCCTCATCACACTTCTCCTTCACAGTTTCTTCAGAGTTGCTCATACTCTGCATCTCATCTCTCAGACTCCCCTCAAACTGCTTTTTTTCAATTGCTCATTTTCTTACTTTTCCTACTGTAGCTTATGTATGTTAGTAAAAACTTCTGTGGCCATTACTCATGTACTATGTAGAGTATGTAATCTGTGTTTGTACAAAGTATGTTTTTGTAAGTTTCTGTCAGCAACTGATCAGTGCTCTCAGTGCTAGCCTATTTTCTTAATTCGTCCCATGAACCCTGATTGAATTACTGCTTATTTATCAGAGAGTGCTCAATGTAAGATTTTGCAGTTTCCCAAGGTACCTAAACAAATGTCAATGAGATACACAGTGATGCTAAAAATATTTAGTAAGGTCAATACAGATAAAATACAATAATTTACTTCCATGAGTGCTTCCCAGGGAAGCCACTTTAAAACAAATGTCCAACTTTTTTAAAGCCACTATCTGTAAAATTTAATGTGGATACAGCATAATTCCAATTACTATGACTGGGTTTGTTTGTAGACATTTTAGGAAAACACTCATTTGGTTTCTTCCCAAGAGTTTGATGAGAAGAACAATAACACTTTCATGTTGATGTGTTAAGTATGGAGCCGGTTAGCTTAGCATAAAGGTTGAAAGCAGTAATAAACCAGTTCTTTCAGCTGCTTAGTCCTTCTTTACAGTGCAGTTTCTTTTTCTTCAGATACTATTCAGACTTTTATTTGTACAGGACAGCTGAAGACATGAAGAACATGCAGCAAAGGGCTGCAGGTTAGAGTCAAACTCGTGGCCGCTGTGTCGAGGAGTACACCTCTCTATGTGGGCATGCGCTTTACAAGGTGAGCTACCCAGGGACCCACGGTGTAGGTTTCTTGATGTGGTTGGTGAGCCTAGGTTTTGGTACAGATCAGTACCAAGCAAAGCAGTGTATGCCCATAATATTATAATTCTTTCCAAACTGTTGAGGAAAATAAAGAGTGGGCTAAATGAAAAAAACTCTGAGGTGCTTTATTGACAGGTTTTCATACATCACGTTATAAGGAATGCAGCGTTTCTTTTCTTTTATCATCTTTACCGAAAATACTTTCTGTTAAACATAAGGCTCATGGAACGTGTTAATCATCACAGCAGAAGTCATTATACATTATTTTCTTTTCAAAGGTTCTACATTTATCTATACCATCTCTTTATGTCTTTTCTCTCATTCCTTTCTGTAAATGTGCAAAGGTGAGTACGGTGTCAGGTCTCAGCTGGTCTCATGTTTTTATCCTGTTATTCCTTGTCCTTACTCTAGCACCGGTGATATACTAGAAATGCCCAAGGGTCACTATCCTGACAGAGTTAGTTGGCCTTTGTGTGTTGATGCTAAAGTGATAAAGCTGCAAATTAATGGGCCGTGTGTGTACCATGTAAGGCAGAGAGAGGGAGAGGAAGGGAGGTATAGTGAATTACAGCTCTCTATGTAGAGATATCCCACCACTGAGTCTATCCATGTCATTAGAGCGAAAATCCAAACACACATACAAACATAAAAAATAAACACCCTGGCAGCCTTGCTGCAATGTATTACCTCTATTTACTGTATATCTGTTACAGTCGTGGAGGAGAAGAGGATTGAGAGAGGGTAGGAGAAGGACTGGGAATTGGAGAATGCAGGGAAATTGGGCAAGGGGCAGAGAGAGAGGGATCTAGAGAATAGCAGGGGAGAGAGGTAGAAAAGAGAGGAGGGGGAGGGAGAAAGAGGAGTAAGAGGACTGATTAAAGAAAACAGAACATGGGAACAAGAGAAATAGCCGAAGAAAGACAGAGACAGATGAGAGAAAAGAGAGGTCTGTAGGATTCTGGGACAGCTGAGATCTTGCTGAACAAGACGACATCCTCTGTTGCCATGACAACTGCCTCCATGTGAGCGATCATTCGGTCCCATGCTCGCTCGCCCACACAAAGATGAGGCACACACACAAACACACACACACACACACACACACACACACACACACACACACACACACACAACTCTTTAACATGTCCTCAAACTCCCACGCTTCCTGGTAACTTACCTCTCATCCGCCCACCTCTCTCCTCTCCATCCTCCCACTCTCCAGCCATCCATCCATCTATGCAGTCTACCTCCCAACACATCAACATCCATGCTTCCTTGTACTCTGTCTGCAACCCTTTTATATTTTCAAAAAGTAATTTCCTTCCTTTAGTGATTTCTTTAAATTAATTTTTGTATTCTTTATGTAACTCCTGTTTCACTTGTTAACATGGATGTCTATGTGTTTGTGTAGCCAGATTAGATGGGAGTGTGTTTATTGGTATGCAGTGTTTGTTCAATGCAGCACATGCACTGCTAGATAGCGCTGTAATGCACCTCAGAGAAGACCACAGCTGTGGGACTGAATCCACAGACACTCACAGTGACTCCAGAGTACAAATCCATGCACGGTTTTGGGATGTGTGTAAATAAACAAAATGGACACACACACACACACACACACACACTGAAAAACAGGATAGAACACATTCAGCACAAGGTCACATTAACATGAATATTCTGTACACATGCTGTTCTGCACACATCCACTGGAGGAGAGACAGTTGGCACAGAGGGGAAGGGCATTGCTGACCAATATTCAACCTAGCCTTTTCCCTGCCAAGGCAAAGAGATCCAGAAAACATGTTGCCGCTACACACACACACACACACACACACACACACAGTGGCCTTGGCCAAAAGAATCCCAGGGACAAACAAGATGTAGCAGCAATCAACTTCCTGAGCGGAGAGACACTTGTTATGAAGTGGAAACCATTAAATCCATACTGACATAAATTATGCTGACATTTCCTACCTTCTTTTGTTACAATAGAAAGAGGGTTAACTGGACACATTGGGTGTAATTGTATGGTAATGTGACACAAATTGATTCTGCAGAGGACATGGGGGCATCATGCACATTAGAGCATAGAACCAGTAGATGGAAAAACAGCAATTAATGGGACAATAGGGTATAAGATGTGATGTAGTGAAAATCAACAGCCCCATTTGTGACATTCTGCACCAAGTGTGTCACAATCGCTGTCCAAGGTGCTGATCATCTGACCCGCAGGGATGCAGAGCTGCTGATGTACTGACAGCAGTCTGGGCAGTTAATTTACTGAATCAAACTGACATGTAAAATGTGTAACGTAAAGTAAAATATCCTTCAGGAAGACATGAAGACACAATTTACTTATTTTTACACATCAATGGTGCCTGTTGAAATGCACTCAACATGTGCACTGTATTTCATTTTAGTATAAATCATACTATTATTCTGCATTTCTGAAATGAATGCAAAATAGTATACCCCACGGCACAAGATACATCATACACTAGTCATCACTCCAATAGATGCACTTTTGGATAGGAAACCAATGAAATGCTCAGAAATTCATACATTTTCTTCTCACACATGCTTCTTGTTTTCCACATGATGGAAGGCTAGGCCTCTCTCAGCATGCACTAGAGAAACACCCGGAAAAGGTCAACAATCTATAAGGGTAACACAGACTTATACACATATCTGTAGGCAGTCGAGAGTCCCCATTCTACCTGACTTTGATGTCCATGGAGCTTAGGAGGAAACTGGAGTAGCCTACTATAAGGGGAAACCTTGTGGAAGACAATGCAAACTAAGCACAGTATGTGAGCTTTTCTTGCTGTGAGTTGACAGTGCTTATCACTGAGCCACTCGGTCACGTCACACACAGTCTGTTCAAATAAAAGTCGGTGAGGATCTTTGTGGCAGTGTGGATAATAGACCAAATTTGCGTAAATTGCATACTAAGCTGTCTGTGATGAGTCGGTAAAACTAATATTTGTTGTTTGTGTACATTCCAGCATGCCTCTCTAACTGCGTGAACCTGAACGTATGCGACTACCTGCTGTTTTATGCATGTAATGTGGCTTAATAGGAGTCAGTTTACTGAAAACCCTGACCATTTTAAAGTTTGTCGATGAATAAAAGTCAAACTCTAACATAGCTTGAAAGGAAGCTATACACAGACAAGTCACTGAATTCTTCAGGGATTTTCAGTCTTTTATTGTAACAATAGATTATGGCATTCATATCCTTTTCCTTTCGTAATGTGTACTGTTAAAAAATAAGGGGGCCGTTCTTGAAGCCAGGGAATGGAATTAAGATTCTAAAGGTATCTTTTCTCTGAAAGGATCAGAAATGTGTTCATCCAGTGACTTTAAGATGTTTTTTTTTGTCTGACAGTAATGTTAATTAGGTGGAAATAAGGCTACTCTGCTTGTCGTCAGCAATAAAAGCGTTGCAAAAAAAAGAAAGCAGCTAAATCCTGGTGTGACGATAACAAAGTAGTTGAACTTCATCACGTTTAAGGAGGACCTGGCTACGCTTTTAGAGGAGAAACCGCCTGTGTTGTTGTCCATCTTTATCTTTGTGCATAAACATCTCAAAGAAATGACTTCTTTGTGCTGGTCAGAGTACATTATTGTGTATTTTAGACCAGCTGTTAGTACATTACATTGTAAATAGCCTTTTATTCTGTATTTAAAGTCCATCAGGGGGTAGACACAAAACAGAAATGATAATTACCTGAAATAACTCCAGTTGTGATTATGTGCAGTTCTTAACTGGCCCTTTTTATTTTTGTGTCAGTGAGTTCAAGGGAAGAATAACAGCGACTTCCAACATGATAACTGATGGCGCAGTGGGTATGCCACATACCTTTGGTGTGGGAGAGCCTGGGTTCGATTCCCACTGCGATACATCAACCAATGTGTCCCTGAGCAAGACACTTAACCCCTAGTTGCTCCAGAGGCATGCGACCTCTGGCATATCTAGCAATTGTAAGTCGCTTTGGATAAAAGCATCAGCTAAATGACATGTAATGTAATGTCAGCTAAATGACATGTAATGTCAGCTAAATGACATGTAATTCCATTAATATGTCTCAGGATGCTGAGGCAGAGAAATGATGGGGGAAGACTGTTACATTGCTACAGACACAGAACTGGAATCACTCTTGGTATCCTCTGTTTTATCTTTGTGCTTTCACAACCATCCTCTCCAAATGCTTGCCTCATTTAATTTGTCTAATTTTAGCATTACCTTTAGATGATTCAGATACTGATATCAACTGACACACACTGACTAACAAATAAAGTAAATATCTACTAATTTGCATTGACATTTGAATGACCTTATTAAACAACCACTCCTTTTATACAACAGGTGTGTAATTGGCATCAAATCTAAAAGTGCAAAGGTTGGTAGTGGTGGCAAAATGGTCCAAAAAGTATCAAGTCCTACATATCTGTGTCCCTGCTGCAAATGTAAACAAATCCTCAAGTGTAATCAATAGTACATTTGCATATGTGTGTGTGTGTGTGTGTGTGTGTGTGTGGGACCTGGGTCAGGTTCTGAAGCATATTATCTCTCCGTCCGTGGAGTCATCTAGACTAAGTCTTTGATATTCCACATAGCACTCCATTTAAAACTGCTGCTGTGAGGTAACACACACACACACACACACACACACACACACACACACACACACACACACACACACACACACACACACACACACACACACACACACGTAGACGCACACAGACAAACCCTCACACTATTCGATCAAAGTTGGAGGTGCAGCCGCTATTTTCATTCATCCAAAGTCTCCCCTGGCTCCTGCTATCGATCCCATTTTACCGGGTGTTTCATTCACAGCCAGATTACGCCTGCCACAGCCTCCACTCCAACACCTCTCTCAATGTTTATCGATCATATAGTAGCAATTCAACTCAACTCAGTGCCTGTATTTTCACTGTAGCTGTGTTATTGCCACGCTCTTGACATTTTATTATTTATGCTTAGGTATCAATGCTGCAAAATAAATGGCATTTCATTTTCAAAGGGCACTTTTTCATTTAAGAAAAAGTAGCTGAATTCACAATGTGTGCTTGTGCACTTTTTGGACCTCCGGAAGATTTCTTCTTGCACAGAAATCCTTGCAAACTCAAGCTAAAGGCTATTGCGAACATTACATACAATTTAAAACACAATAATTGTAACAGCACTGACAGGTAAAGTTGTGTGCATTATGTAAAATGTCCACTTGTGAGTGTGTAAGTTAGTGAGTGTGTGAGAAAGAGGGAAAGAGAAAGCCCTTTAATTCATCCTGAAATCACGTGCAGCTTATTTTCTCCTTATCCTGTATGACTGAGAAGTCTTGTGATTATAGTCTCTCACTCTCTCTCTCTCTCTCTCTCTCTCTCTCTCTCTCTCTCTCTCTCTCCTTTTTTCTTCTTTCCCTCTAATATGGGAAAGGAATCAAGAAGAACTAAAAAGACAGGGCCTGTAAGTAAAGAGAAACAACTCTATCAGTCTCTCAGCAGCCTGTTGCCTTAGAGACCAGCAGTGAGCGAGTGTGTGTGTGTGTGTGTGTGTGTGTGTGCGCGTGTGTGCGTGTGTGTGTGTGCAGAGAAGGGGGTCGGCTTCTGACACACACCAGAGGAAAATGCCCACAACATCTCTCGCTGTTCCTTCTGCCCTGTGTTTTTCTCTCACAAATTGTTACATCAATGCTGACAATCCGATCCAATTAATACAAATCAGAGAGTGCCATCGTCTTTCTCCAGTGCATGCCCTCACCTCTGAACCAATAATAGATTGTGTCTTTGTGTCACTGGGATGAAAAGAAACCAGTGTTAAGCGAGGCACAAAACGTTATCTTCTGAGGCCGTTAATTAGACAGAGTGTCAGGAGTAAGGAGAGGTCTGGTGGAGGCAAAAGGCTGAAAAAGGTTGGGTAACTGGACAGAAATGTTTTGGTACAAATCAAGCAACATCGTACTTAAATCTGTCACTGGATTTAAAAAGCATATATGAATTAATCTAATTTATATAGCCCTGATCTTGGGTCTTCTTTGTGTGATTGCTTTTTTTCATATTAAATCGCTGAAACTAGCTAATTAACAACCGAAAATAGTCTGGCAGTGTAGTCAACCCCCGGTTTACTTATTCTTTGCTTAGCAGCCACAAGTCCCAACTGGAAGCTATATTTGTTCTCAAAGAAATTATCATCAGTATCAAGACATTCAAGGGACAGTATGCTATGTCATGACCTTCAAAAGAGTATTTTCAGATAATTGTCTGATGTCTGCAGTGGAACTTAGTGTGAAGGTAAGACGGTGTAGTGCTGGCTGGCTGCTGTCACATGGCAGATCGGAGGCAGGTCACCGAAAACATTAAATCAACAAACAAGACCTACTGGAATCTGGACTTTTTCTTTGTAAAAGCGGATTTTCAGCATATTAGCGAGAGTGACCGGTAACACATACTGCGAGAAAAACATAATCCTCTTCTAACAGGAATGGAGGAATGTTTCTCCTCAAGTCTTAAATGTCTTTAAAAAAAGAGAGACATTGGAAATAATTTATGTGGTTTAGTGCCAGAAGAAGATATCTGAATTGCATTACATTTGAATTTGCTGTGCTTTGATTAAATCTGTGAATTTGAAACGATATGTTGCTGTCCGATTTTTAGTAGCCACCTTCCAAAACTAATGTACTATTTATCATGTAGATCATGTGCATATCATGTACATAGATCCAGAAATAATGATGTAGCTTTGAGCACAAATCATGTTGTACGTTTACTGATTGTAACAGTGAATGATTCAGAGAATGGTGCATTAATTAACTACTTAAGCAAAGGACATCTGACCTGATTGGTTGTGAAGCTGCTGGTCGCAAAATGTTTCCTTCTGTGTGTTTTTTTTTAATGTGGATCATAACAAGGCTGAGCATTTTATTCTTCTTCTTTATAACAGCTAAAAGCTTTTTAGTGATTTAGCTAGAAAAATAATAGGGGGATGTCGATCAAGCGTGTTTTGGTCACAACCCTAAAACAAAATAACTGCCTAGAGATATGAACGCTTTAAAATTGATTTTCATTGGATCAGGGACCCATATAAATAATATTGTTCTCCGCTGGAGCCCCACCTAAATTTCGGTGTATAGGATACAATATCTGGATGAACTGTCTATGGGGACACAGACGTGGTGGAGAGTGAAATCTGCTTTCTTAAAACAAATGAAATAATAATGAAATTAATCTACCTTTAAAGGTCCCATGGCATGAAAATTTCACTTTATGAGGTTTTTTAACATTAATATGCGTTCCCCCAGCCTGCCTATGGTCCCCCAGTGGCTAGAAATAGGTGTAAACCAAGCCCTGGGTATCCTGCTCTGCCTTTGAGAAAATGAAAGCTCAGATGGGCCGATCTGGAATCTGCTCCTTATGAGGCCATAAGAGAGAGACATCATGGCTTTTAAACGAGCAAAGTGGCAGTTGGTCAAGGCCACACACCCCCTCACCCCTCCCTCCACCTTACCGCCCCCTCTCTCCTCCACAATAGCTACAGACACAGAAATGGCACATCCTAAGGAAAGCTCATTGTGGGACTGGCTCTAGTGGCTGTAATTCTGCACCAAGGCTGAATTTCAGGAAAGAGACTTCAGATATAGTATTAGGGGACCACTAAGGTCTATATAAAAGCATCCAAAGAGCACCATGTCACGGGACCTTTAAACATAAACACAAAATCCACTGTACATGTATGTTAGAAAAAGTGTGTTTTACATGTCAGTTTAGGTTATAGGCAAAAGAGTGACACTGACGCTGAAATGTTGTCCACTTACCCAGGTGTTTTCACTGCTGCCTGATTAGACCTGTCCTGTTAATTAGTTGCACCTGTGAGGGCAGGACTAGTTCCACCTATACCAGTGTTGGTCTGAACAGCCAGAGTGATTGAAAACACCTGGATGTGAAGATTATAGCATTAAATCACATCCAGACATAAGTCAGTAAAGCTATGGTTTATTCATTTCAACATGTTGAGAACTGGATACATCTTTGGTTCTACAATCTATCTCATTATACTGTATATAATATTTACATGTTATATATATGCATTTATCCCATAATTACAAATATTACAAATATTGAACAGTGGAATATAAATGTAATATAAAACCATTGAATTAAAATGGAAACAATATTATCATAGTATTTTGAATATGTTGCCATGGGAATGAGTGGAATTCCACCTCAGTGATGAAAAGTAAAGCCATACATACCTTAAGTGCACTTAAAAATAAAATATGTAGTGAATATTTCTATTGAAGGCATTGAATACAATCATTTGTATTAGAAAAGGCACTTTAATGACATCAATATAATCTGATATACATTATTGGAGCCACCAGATGTACATGACGGAAGTCAAGAAAAGAATGACAAAGTAAAATAAAATAAAATAAATGAAACCAGATTTAAAGAAATTATATATCTAATAATGTAGCTGTAGTGTTATCAGGACTGAGATTGAATTGCTTTGGTTATCTGGAGGAAAACTATATATAAATGTGCTTTTTCGCCTGCTTATTAGCCCAGAATGGCATGTGAAAAACTAAAAAGAAACTGAATGAGGAGAAAGAAACAAGCAGAGACCAAAAAAAGAGTGGGCAAGAGAAGGAGGGAAAAAAAGAAACACCTAATGTGGTTATTGAATAGAGATCACCTCCATGGACCTTTATACAGAAATACAGTGATTTGCTGCAATCTTTCTGTTCATGTGTTCATTAACTGTGGTGTCTCCATGGTAACTGAAGTGGCAGTGTCAAGGCTTGAAGTCGCCCAGAGGGTGACCTTGTCTTTGACAAGCACACAGCTGCATCCATCTCTCTTTCTCGCTTTCTGTCTTCATTTCTTGAGCCAGCTGCCTGTCTGTCATCCACTCACCCAACCCAAGTTACCAGACAGGAAAAGAGCTGGCGCCTATACATGCTTCCTAAAAAAACAGCCAAAGTAGTTCTCCCTCTGTCTCCTGCTCACAGACAAACTCGACTTTGTGTGTAATGAGATACAAAAGAATATCCAACTGCCAGGGGCTATTACTGGGATCTAAAGCAGGAGGAGCATGTCCCGCCTTTGTCCTTCTCTAACTGGGGGGTGATGGTGTCTGGGACTTCTGATTGGAGCATGTCATTCTCACTGGCAATGATGTGTTTAACCAAACAGTTAGCTGCTTCATCGATGTTGATGTTTTCCTGAAAAGAGAAGAAAAAATTGATGGAAAAAAATAGAAAAGATAGAAAGGTGGAGAAGAGAAGAGAAGAGAGGAGGATGCAAGATAAATTGATTAATGCAAGCATTTTGATGAAAGGGAATAAAACAAGTGCGGCAAGAAAAACCTGTGAGAGCAGGTGAGTGAGCCAAATGGGCCGTTACTAAACTGAGTGGATGGATGACACACCAGCCAGCAGCCATGATGTGAACACAAACTGAAAAGGGGAGCTTTACATACATGTTGTCCCAGCTGCTGTCAGTTATCTTTGCATGTTGAGACAGTGACAAATAACAATACAACCTCATCCCTCCTTTACACACAAACACAATGTGATGAGTGATATAAGTATAGTAAAGTGTGTGAAATCTCTGAATTGATTATTTGAACAATAGCATTGGAGTGTAAGAAATACAGAAAGTAACCAAAAATAGTTAGATATTTCTAACTATTTTTGTATGTCTACATGTACAATATTAGAAATTATTCTCAAACTGAATATTGGTGCCTTACATACTCTTGCAGACAATAAAATGAATGTCTCTGTAATAGTGGTTAGACTCTCACAATAGCAAAACAGCTACAGTCATAAAAATACTATACAGACTCTCACATAATAGGAATATACATATTCAAACCCAAATGAAATGTTATGATTAATTATTCAAAATGTTATTCATTTTTCAAGGATCTGCATCTAATGAAATCAAACAAAATTCATCAAAAATAATTCATTAGGTACTGAATAATGTGAAAGTGTGTTTTATGAGCTTTAATTTGATGTCAACAGGAGAGAATAAAAGCTATGTCAACAAAATACAGTTACATAATGTTTTAAATAAACAGTGCTAACAACAGAATGATTTTGGTCTGACACAAATAAATGCCTGAAGTGCTGCTCATTCTATTTTATTCTATTCACATTGTAAAGTTGAATCAGGTTCAACTTTACACAGTATTTTTGCACCAGTGCATTTGGGAATTATTCTGTTTATTTATTGTCATTATGAACGCTTGTTTTGAGTGAATTTTACCTTAATTGGAAACAGTGAACAGTGAGCTTGATTTACAAACCTATTCTACCCGACAAAATAAAACACTAATGCAAAATGTCCATTGTCGACAACACCCACAGATTAGACAGCACCCATAAGATTTAGAGTGACTTGGACCAGAGCTTAAAGGAGAATTCCGGTCGATTTCAACCCGTAGCTCTATGTTTGTAAATCAGGAGTACTGTCAGTAGCGAGAAAAACGAAAACAAACGGTGCCGCCTACACCGAGTTATCCTCCTGCTAGATTTTGCACCCAACAGTTTTAAACAAGGCTTAAACAGGGCAAGTTTTAAATGTGTTTTTAGCCTCTAAACATGTTCGAAATGCCATTACTAGTGCTTAGCCATGTGCAGTTATTCCTTACGAGGGAACACAGCGAATTTGACGGCAGTAGATGTGACAGAAAGGCATAAAAGTTGTGTTAATCCTTACCTCTGTTTATGTACTGCTTTCCGGTCAAGTCCCCACCAATCAAGAGCCGATCTCATACAATCCAATATTCCAAAATTTATTTTTTCCACAAAAAAACGATTTGCCGAGGTCCTGTCCATAGTAATGAGCATGTATCAACAGGCTGTAACCTGACACAGCAGTGAAGCAGAGCTGACCTACAGTTCAAGAGTTCAGGAGCTCATTTGCATAGGTAACTTAGCAACGGCGGAGCCTGCCTGTCGGCAGAAGCAGGGAGGAGCTCACAGAGCTGACAGACGGAGCTTGGAGTTAGATCAGGACTAATGAGAAAATGCTTCGAGTTTGTGCCTTTCCAAATTTCGGCAACCAAATGAAGAAATACTTTAGTTTTCACCGTCTACAACCTCCGCAGCGGGGAGATTTTACGGTGGTGGCTGGTTGCACTTCAGCTCCCTTGATAACGTTAGCTACATGAGAGAGATTACCGTGTTTGCAGCGAACATTGACTTCACCGAAAAGAGCGTCCCGGTATCTGAAGGAAAATGCCATTCCTAAAGCGAAAAGACCAGCTGCAGACAAATTGGAGGTAACGTCTTTATGATTTATACTTTCCAAGGCTATTGTAATTCTCACTTTTTTTTCTGTGAAGAAATGTTTCATGGTGTTGGTGAATTCTTGAAAAAAAAAAAAACACTAAATGTTGTAACTCCCGTTACTGAGACCCGTGTATGATATTACCGACATGTAATTAGTAATGATTTATATTACTGCGTTACAGCCAACATTTATATATTACTGTAATTGCCTTACACCAAACACTGATTATGATAGATGCATCCTCAATGTTACTGTTTTGGCCATTGAGTCTGACTACAATGCTCTTTCTCCTTCTTACTTATTTAGGGGACACCATCCAGTGACATAGAGACAGAATTAGCTGCAGTGCCACAGTCAACTCCCAAGAAGGCGTCCAGCTGGTCATCCAGCCAGTTTCAAAATAGTTGTTTCAAGTCCACAGAAGAAAAAAACCCTTACCCCGTCATGGACAGAGAAGAAGGCGACTGCTTTGTAACATAGCCCCAGTTCCTCTGCTGGATAAGAGTGAACTGGTTGCTCAAGCCAGGTCACATTATAAGAGCATGTTCTAGGCCTAGGAAAAGAGTACTGAACTATTTTTTCTTTGTACACTTCAGACTATGCTGCAGCATGATTATGTATAAAACCCCACACTGTACTGTACATACTTTACATTCATTGTGTCTAGATTGTGATATTGTTATTTCCTTTTTGTTGAAGTAAAGACATAAAAGCACAAATGTAATGTGTATTGTTATATTATAAAACCACTATAACAGACAGGTGCAGTATAGATCTGTACAATGTACTTATTCTTACAATTTATTTATTCTTACAATTTACTTATTCAACTTTACTTGTACAATATACATATTCTTACGTTTTCCTAATAGAACTGTGCAATTGCTTTGTTTATTCCTAGTAATGGCCATACCAAGTATTACTAGAAATCATAGTTTTTGACTCAGAAAATGAATCCTGTGTAACTTCCAGTTGTGGAGGGGTACTCTTGTCTGGTCGCTGCTATAACACAGGTAGGCAATGTTCTTCTGGTGCCCCGGCCAAGGCGCTCTCCTCTCAGAACCCACTCCAGAATCACCCGGTAGGCCACGAGTCTGCATTGGCTGGGGGGGGGAGAGGGCGAGCTTTGGTTATTTCACTAAAGAAGTGAGGCATTTATTTATAATAAATAATAATACATTTCATTTATAGAGGGCTTTTCATCATACTCAAAGACACTTACTAGCACATATATCACATTAAAAACAGATTAGCAATAAAACCAACACATACAACAAGCATATTTAGAAGCAATTAAAAACAATAAAAACAGTAACTATCTGGTGAGAAATGTAAGATTATTGTATGTGGAAAGCTAATCTGAAGAGGTGTGTTTTGATTAGTGATTTGAATGTGTATTTACAACTAAAAACAAATGTACCTAAGCTAGACAGAGTCACGAAAGGTTAAGTTAAGTTAGGCTAGGTTGTACTCACTCATTAGACAGCTGGCCATCAGGTCTGTCCGGTTAGATCATCCTTATAGATCAGATGGGGAAACCTCTCTGTATGGGCGAAACAATGTCCGTTGACCTGTCCAGACCAGGCTGTATCCTTACAGCACAGGCTTTCTTCCTCGGTGGTCATTGCGATACAGTATCCACACGAGCACCACCATGTACCCGCATCAAGTGCAACCAGCCATAACTGTAAAATCTCCCGGCTGCGGAGGTTGTAGACGGTGAAAGCTCAAGCTCAAATATCTCTTCATTTGGTTGCCGCAATTTGGAAAGGCACAAACTCAAAGCATTTTCTCATTAGTCCTGATTTAACTCCAAGCTCCGTCTGCCAGCTCTGTGAGCTCCTCCCTGCTTCTGCCGACAGGCAGGCTCCGCCGTTGTTAGGTTACCTATGCAAATGAGCTCCTGAACTCTTGAACTGTATGTCAGTTCTGCTTCACTGTTGTGTCAGGTTACAGCCTGTTGATATATGCTCATTACTATGGACAGGACCTCGGCAAATCGTTTTTTTGTGGAAAAAATACATTTTGGAATATTGAATTGTATGAGATCGGCACTTGATTGGTGGAGACTTGACCGGAAAGCAGTACATAAACAGAGGTAAGGATTAACACAACTTTTATGCCTTTCTGTCACATCTACTGCCGTCAAATTCGCTGTGTTCCCTCGTAAGGAATAACTGCACATGGCTAAGCACTAGTAATGGCATTTCGAACATGTTTAGAGGCTAAAAACACATTTAAAACTTGCCCTGTTTAAGCCTTGTTTAAAACTGTTGGGTGCAAAATCTAGCAGGAGGATAACTCGGTGTAGGCGGCACCGTTTGTTTTCGTTTTTCTCGCTACTGACAGTACTCCTGATTTACAAACAACAGATCTACGGGTTGAAATCGACCGGAATTCTCCTTTAAGGCTGAGTAAACTAGAGATATGGCTCACATGAGGAGAGGGCCAGCAGCGAGTGTTGATAAGATACACACACATGCACAGAAATTCTTAATTTGTGATGCACTAGCCGTAGAAATGCTGAATATTCATAAGATCTTACAGTGTGCTCAGTGGCACCCTGAGCTTCTCACACACACACACACAAACCCCTCTGTGTGCCACGTCGTGATCTATCACACTTACTGTTAGATCTGGAACAAACGATTCTTCCAAAGCAAAACAGAACACAACAAAACACCTTCTCTACAATCTGCCAACTTCACTCTCTTCCCGTGCATTCTTGTGCATGCAGAACGTGTGCAGCATTGTTTAAGATAAACGTTTGAAATAATTCTTCTGACAGGTTATTTTGCAGTGAGTATGTCAGATATATTACACTCTATACACTCATTCAGCACAAAAGGAAAATGTATACTTTCTTGTACAAATGACACTTGAGACATCAAGATGCATATGGCTTAA